>NW_003804511.1:423067-570114 GCF_000255335.2 Galendromus occidentalis
GCCAAGGCTCCATCGGCTGCTCACCTATTCGTCGGAACAAAACCAGGGCTGCTTATCTAGATGGTACAGGCCGAGGAGCGGTCAAATGCGGACTGATGAGCGGTGTCTTCAGATGCCTCTCGGCTCCGCAAGAAGCTCCATGAGAGCAGAATTCCAGTCCGAACACATGATCGAGCTCATGGGTCGCTAAGAGATCCTCAAGCCAGATTTCTTCCCTTTGCTTTGTGGAAGGAACGATTCAAGCCCCGGCAAGGCGGGCGTAATCTGAACCCAACCTTTCGTTGTCCGCAGATGAGTCATCCCTGAGGCATGCTTCGGGAAAAGTATTCTCGTAATCCCCATGTAGACCGCTCTGATCGCGGAGTCGCTAAGTTGGACCAAACCGAGGATCCTGTCCAGAAACCGAGGGGATTGACGACGGTCACACCTGCCGATCGTATTCCGATAATGTCGACGCAGGGAACCAGACCGTCGCACGGCATCGCCCGACCAATCAGGGTGCGAGTCGGGTGTGTCGGAGACGACACCAAGGAATAAGAGGATTCCCTCTCCGGAGGCGACCATCATCATTGTATTCTCCTGCCAGGTCTCGCGGACAACTTCTGGCTACCACCGATCGGCATGCATCAATCGTCGAAGAAGCCCCCATGAGCATCAGCGCGAGGTCAGGTTGCCCGCTCGCTTTCGAAGGAAGAGAGGACATTGGAAAGAATCTTGCGCCGCGGAGGAGCGGGCTGTCGCGGTGATGATGATGATGCTGCCCCGAGACTCACGGACTCACGTGGAATCGCACTGGCGCCGGTCTGCAATCCCTACCTAGACATTCCTCGAGGGATTGCGAGGCAGATCGCGTAGGCGTGCAGCGTGGTGTCCCCGCCGTTACGGTCGTCTCCTTCTCCAAGGCTGTGGTAGGCGAGACCTCGGGAGGGGAGATCCGGGGTTGATGGGGACAGACGGGTGGAGAGGTGAGATGCGGGTACCGAAGGAACGACTCGGGAAGGGGCGTAGTGGAGCAGAGGGGGAGGGGGCATGCCGCGAAAATGAGAAAAATGTCTCTGCTACGTGAACCCATTTACTGGCCGGCGGCGGAAGCCTACGAGCGACTCGCCTGCTCGCTACAAGCTATACGTGACAGGCATCTCTCCCCACTTCGTACTTCTGCATGGAGCTCTCGCGAAGGCGAGCCGAGGAACGACCGACAAGGAGGTGTTTTTCCAAAGTGGGGGTGTCAACTGAGCAGTGACTGACTGAGGAGAGAGAAGTGCTCCTGATTGAGAGCCGCTGGGCCTCTCACCCTTCTAAAACCCCGTCGTCGGTCGCCGGCGTTTCCCGGCGTTCCCGAGTGCCTAACTCGGCAAACACCCGAGCCCTTGTCGGAACATTCAACTCGTCAGCAGAGGAGCGACGCGAGGGACAAGGTGTCGCAGAGATTTCCGACTGGGACTTCCTTGTCCGACTAGGACCGACTGCGCACGCCGAGCCTCGGCAGGTCCTTTGGCCTGCCCGACGGAAGCGACTCCCGCTTCATCGGTCCTCCAAGTCAGCTATAAACAGATGAATTCTGGACGCAATCTTGAACCCTGTTGCTGGAACACGAAGAATGTACTCACAGGGAGATTTTATTCCCGTCACTGATTTCGCAAAAGGACTGTCAGGCTCAGAGATACGGACGGCTTTTTATTCACTGCTATCTTATTGGGCCCTATCACCCGCTACGGGGACACCGTAGATATGCGACTGGTTCGTCTTGTGTCGGAGGTCAGGACGGCCCTTGAGTGCAACGTGACTGGCAAACGACGAGATTTTCCCCTGCCAGGTGAAGTCGTATCGGAGTAAAACTCAGTCAACGGAGTGATCGATCGGATACCGAAGCCTCGTATCGACTGAGAATTTCCGCAGAGACTTCTAGAGCGGTTCGAGAGGTGGTCGAGCGATGGATCGATGGTGCCCTCCCGCCTCGTTGGGAATCGATGATCCGACTCTCTTCATTCCCGATAATTGGTTCTATAGCGCGGCTGGGGATTCGATACGGGATCGCGCGAAAGACTCGAAATGAAATCGTCCCGGAAGACAAGTCGAATTAGCCCACGGTTCTTCCGCACGCAATGTTCTTGAGTCGAGGACGTATATCACCCATTCGAGTTGACCTTCTTCCTCTCGCCGCTGCCCTTCTATTTGCAGGGAAGTGATCCCTGCCCAATCTCCAGTTTCCGCAAATATGCGACAAACAGCGGCAGAACTTACTCTCTAGAGTTCATGCTCATAAGAGATACTCCAATACGGACGGATTCCGCTCCTCGTCACAGATGGGATCTTTTGCGTTGGGCCTGTTCTCCCAGGATCTGCACCTTCACTCTGACAACATCGTGAACGGACCATGTGGCTCAGTGACTATATCCAAGGAGAGGGACAACGGTTACGAAACACTCAGAAGTTCACATTTCGGCGATGCCTCTTGCGTGCGTAATAAAGACAGATTCCCGGAGGCATCCGTGAAGGAGTACACATGTCTGGGCGGGCGGGCGGTCAGCCGAGCGGATTTTATCCGGCGCCGCAATATGCCCCTCCACGGGAGAGCAATATTTGGAGCGGAATAGGGCTTGCATTCGTATCTGCGAGTATTTGTTCCTTTTGAAGACCGTTCGGGGAACGACCGACTCGCGGCATGCGGAGCTGACTGATCCGAATCCCAGCAAAAATTATTGTTCAGCGGAGTCGAGTCCTGTTCGGAGTCAATTACTCGGAAACTTGCGTTTCGTTCCCCACGAGTCCCGTGGCGTTGCTTCTGCACGATTGGAGCGCGACAGGAGGATGATGGAAAACCAAAAATTTTCGATCTGAGAGTTTCCCCTTCATGAAACGAAACGGCGAACAGCTGCGCTGTCCTGCCAAAATCTTGCGAGTGAGGGGCGCGGCCCCGCACCTAGGCATGCATCGACGACGATCACGAGTGGCGCGCCATGTGGGTGGAACATGCGACGAGCAGGCTTCGCCGCGAGTCTGAAAGACTAGAAACGACTTCGGATGCTCGCGTCGAGGAGTTTCCGGCCACCTGACGGATGGATTATCTTTCTAACAGACGAAAACCAGCCACCTGGAAGCTAGCTCGAGTCTTATCACGTGCTGGGCTTTTCGGTTCGGGCCCGACGGCAAGCAAGGCATTAACTCTGTCATTTGTCAAGTGTTCCATCCTCAAGGCAGTTTTTACGTGGTAGCGGAAGGCTCAGAAGCCGATGCTTCATCGTGGCCCCTTCAATAATGCCGAGAGAAGAGAAACGAACCTTCGCTTGTCATATTAATCTTCCATGAACTATGAGTCGCGCAGTCCTCAGAGCTTGGAGAGACACGTCAACAGCTGTGTTTCATCTAGTCTGATCGTGAACCTATGCTCGTGACCTTAATGAAGACCATTTCCCTGCCGGCGCTGTTCCAACTTGTGTCACGGAATATGAACGAACGTGTGATGCGTCACGGGAGCCTCCAAGAAAATAGGATTCATAAGAGCCCCTGAAATCCTAATCTCAAAACAATGATACTATCCAGGAATCTCAAGCACAAGAAAGGCTGAAATTCGAATTCCTGAAACTGTGAGTCTCGACAGTGGCCTCGCGTATGATAGGAAAGGCACTGACTATAAGAGCAACAATGTCTCACAATGTGCATTGTGGGGCGGAGTGAGAACTGAATAAAGTTTCTCACCCGAGTAAAAGCTCGCTGAGGTAGCCTCTTGGGTAGAGCTAGAATTTTCCGCGATATTTCGCAGAATTTCCAGGTTCTCGCAGACGATATTCGAAACAACGGTCGCCCCTTATGTTACGGAAATTCTCCGCTCGTGTCGTGTTCGCGACCGGAGTCCAACCCCTTTTTTCGATTTCCCGAATGGGAAAATTTTCTCACACGAAGAGTTTTTAGGGTCGAGATCTCAGGGGTTCATTGAGGAATATTTAATTGGGACTTGATATTATGATCGTATCAATCGATTCTCTTGTTATGGGATTTTCGAGCACCCTCTTTTCCAATTTCAATCACCCAGCACAGAAATAATCGCCGGACGGAAATTGATCCATCAGAGCCTCGAGCGCAACCCTCAACTCACACGAATTTCTTCGAAGGCCGCAGTACCTCTCGGCATGCTCTCGCCCTCTCCCGCTGAGCCGGGCGCACACATTCTATGCTCGCTCGTGAGTGGAGTGACTTTCGGAAGCGAATGCCTTCATACGTTCCCCTATCCAGAGATATGGAATATCAGTTCTGGTAGCTCTTCGGCTGAGAGACTTGGTAGTTCAAGCGCAGCATCAGCCCGTTTTGTGTTAGTTGGCCTCGAAGTCGCACTAGGGCCCAAGGCAGGCTGTGACGGTCAAGCGGCGAAGACCGCGAACGATGGCCATTGAAGTATCGCTCAGGTTTCACCGCAAGGACGAACATGCGTTTCGCCTTTTACTAAACGCATCCGTGCGGAGGAACACCTACAATGAGCCTAACGGCAATTTTTGCAGCTCCGTAAGGAGCACCCTTAAAGAACCAAAAATATGAAATACCCTTCACGATCCCACTAGAGGGAGCCACCGAGTATGGTACGGGCCTTCCGAGCGACCGATCGATCAGAGTGAGAGGAAAGAGGTTCACACGGAACCACGACCACACCTGGGACCCTCTGATCTAAGAGCTTAAATCCGTGCGACAATCATACCGGAGACGCGTTCGTCCAATGTCGGAGCGAAGAGGTGCATCTTCATGCTGTGTCGTCGCATTAAGCACAGGCAGTCCCGCTGCACGAAGAAATCCGCACTGATCGTCTCGTCGGCATTCCGATATTTAACCCGCTCAGGAGCGAGCTCAAAGGCACACGCATACAGGGAATCGCTTTATCGAGCCGATCGGCATGGAGAACAATAGGAACAGGGTCGTGCGTGGTAGGACTGGCATCAGCCCGATGTTTCGGAGCTCTCTCCGGTGAAGCCAATCTACGACGAAGCCTTTCAGAAAGTAAGGACTTCCGTAACCGAGCAACCCCCTTCTCCAGCGTTCGCGAGGGTCCATGATCGCTTCCGCGCTAAGCGGCCACTCTTCCGCTAGAGCTGTCTAGAGAGCGCGCCAGCGGGCAACCACTCAGACAGTCAGTCCGGGCGAATCACCACCACGATCTTCCAAAAAACACTCCTGCACGGCTATTCGGTCATCGCTGTGTCCCCTGTTTAGGTCCTGATTTGAATGGTCGTGAATAAACGCATTGCGCATCTTCGATGAAAGATCGCGGCAGGCAGCGTTTTGTGTTCTCTGAAGGGCGATGTTTTCTGAAGTTCGTTTCTGAACAACGGGAGAGGGTCTCCATCAACGAGCCTGTCCGTCACCCCTATCGGCTCGCATCGGGTCTCTCTGTCTTCCTTATCTCCAACTGAATCCTCTCCCTAGCACTCTTCGTGTGCCTGCGTCTCAGTCAGCCTATGCTCCGTTGAGCTCAGCCGGCACGATTAGCGTTCGCAATCAGACGTACAGGTATACTCCACGGTCGCCTACGTGACCGGGACTTCAGGCTCCCCAGTCAGTTGCCCATGTGAGGAACACAAAGCGGGAAAATGCTTGAGGTGCTCCCGTTCGCTCCTTGGCTTCGGCGATCCTGGATGGGTGGAACTTTTCTCCTCATTCCCTAAATGTATTGATATTTGCTGCCTCGGACTATTTTCATTATGCATGTCTGAATAAGAAGAACTCGTCAAGCTTACAAAAAAGCTTTGGAGGTTGGCAGATTGTGATAATAGGGAACGGCTTTTTTATCTGGGCCCCATGTGGACAGATACGGTGCGAAGCTAGGGATCGATGCTGCCGCAAGGGTTGCAAAATCGTATCCCGGCCGGCAGCAGTTGAAAATCGAGTCACGGAATTCGCGAACTTTTCCGATTTCTCCTTCCTGAGTCGTGAGACTCTCGTGTGATTATCACTAGAGACCATAAGATCATAAAGGCTGTAAAGGGACTCCTCTGATAGCGGGTACAGCGCATCATTTTGAAAAAAATCGCACCCGGGTATTTTGGGAATCGAACGCCTCCGACTTGGAAACTTCTCCGATATTCTGCAGTGTCGCGAGGGTATTGTTCGATTTCTCGATAAGATATTCAGAATTCTCAAAAATCGGAATCGGAGGCGGGAGCCTCACCGACTCTGGAAGCGTCAGAAGACATCTTCCAAGAAAAAAGAGCTCCGTAGCGGATCAGCATGGGCTGGAGCCGCACCCCGCGAAGTGTGTTTGTCGAAGGCGGTGGGAGCTCTCCGAGTGTAGCCTGGAAAAGGAGGGCGCGTGACGTGAACGGCCCCAGTGAGTCGGCAGGAGGCGGATAGAACGCCGGTGAAACCGAAGCGCCGATGTTCCTGTTTCGAGCTGGCGCGTAAGCCCCCCGCGACTCGTCGTCCATGTCGAGGCGGTTGAGGCTCTCTGCCCATCAACTAGTTCGCGGTCGTGGCGTTGCGTGTCGTCGTCACAACCGTCTCTCCCGGAGTCGAGTCCGGAAGTACCGGTCGCTTCCCGCGTGATTTTCTAATCCCACAGATCCATGCGAACACGGATGGCTCGCAAACAGGCTGGCAGGCTGCTGGGCTGCCTCGGTAGCTGGCGAGGTTGGCTCCGTCGGGCCGGTGGGCGGTTGGGCGGTCGGGCACGCACCGTCGAACAAAGCCAGGAGCTCTAGGGTTCTAATCCCGTTAATCTCTGTGCTATTCTTCCCGCTCGCTCGTTCTTCGGCTCGGACCCCATTCTACGTCCCTGCCCCCTGTCTCGAACCCCGTGCTGCGTCGGAATGCTGTTAAGTTTAAATTAGAGCAAGCTCTGTCGCAATAGCTTCTCCCGATTAGGACAGCTGCTGCTGAGCCCACGGCTGCCGCGAGACACAATGATTTCTACCGAAAACCGGGTGAGCGATGTTCCCAATAAGAAGATACGTACATTGCTTCTACGAGCGAATTCACGTGCCGCAGTGCATCGTCTGATGCGATGAGAATAGTCGAACGAAGAATTTTGAGGCAGAATTTATACGGGTGAGGACTCGATCCATCGAGCTCCGTTTTCGACGAGGATTCGGGACCCGCCTGGCTGGAAAGTGATCTCTTTCGAGCTATTCTTCTCCAAGGCTTTTGTCTAACGAACGGAGTAATCAGTGTCAGAGGGCCATCCGATAGTGAGTCAGATCACCGTCGAGTTGTGGCTTGCCCCTCTATACCTCCCGTACGCTTCAGGAGACGCGCTCCAATTAATGAGCGGCGTACTCGAAAGCTCTTTCGATCCTCACATGACTTTCTCTCTCGTCCCTGCGGTACCGGGAATGAAGAAGCGTGGTCCTGATCGTCTTTGCTCGCTTACAGAAGCCCACGAGATAGGACACTTTGGAGAGAGGAAGACTGGATCTTCCGTTGTTGCTCCTGGCGGAATTCATTCTAGGTTTATGCACCTAAACCCATTCGGAGCGAGTATCGAAAATATTTCAGAAGCTCTCTCGCTCTCTTCTCTATTATTTGAATGAGAGCTCGATGGACCGAGTCCAGCTCTATCGTCTACTAAGCAATCTCGAGACTATCGATTACTCGTTCTGAATGACGGATCTATTTGGGTCCGGCCTCTGAGCGTCGATTCCTCCGTGGATTTCAGGACCATCACGAGAGACGAGACTATCAACATACCCTGCAATCGCCACACAATTCGAGGCTGGAACGAGTCTCGACCGAGATAGAGACGTGCTCGCCCGTTGTCGCCGTGGAGAATCACGGTCCCAGGCCACGCGAAAATTCGCGCGTCTCGGAAATGGATGGAACGTTCATGGTTGGCTTGGAGTTTGGATACGGTCTCAAGACTCTGTTTCCCGCAGCATAGTGTGATTCTGTCAATTCCTGAGCGAGTTCAACAGCTGATCCGGGAAGCAGGGCGAGTAGTAGACGTCGGGAACATGCTCCGGGTCCTTTCGAAAGTGCCTCTGCCACTTCGCAAGTTTCTCGAGTTGCGGGGTGACATTAGCACGAGTCTACATTCCTTCTCCGGTATGCCGCCGCTCGGAGTCTCGCGCCCGTACTTGCTGCTGTCGACTCTAATGAAAAGCTCCATTGAGGACACAAAGGACAGGAATCTCGCCGCTTGCTCACACTCTCGGAAAAGACTTGCCGAGCACTCCCGGGTGTAGTGGAGCAAGCAGCCGTCAGAGACTGAAACTACAAACTGTTTGTGCGACATGTATGGAGTCGACGGGGCATTACCCTCCGGGAGCCTTCTCCGGACCTAGCGCTCGACAACTCGATGAGGCAAGCTTCCGGCGACCGTGTTCCTGTTCCGAGTCGAGCCTCTCATGGCTGGGACATTTGACAAATGGATCATCCTCAACGAGTCTGAGTCGGAGACCTGATTCGAAGGTCGGCGAAATCACGGAAACGTACGTACCGTCTGAAACGGTCGGCCTCGAAAAGGCGCTTCGGAGATGCACTATGCGTAATGTTCCCGTTTACTCGCCGGGAGCCGCGGAACTCCTTTGCATAATCTCCAAAGAATTCCCCCCTGACCGATAGTCCGTGTCGAATTACCGACGTGCGCTTGCGAGCATCTGGGAGACGTGGAATCTAATTACGACGCTCTTTGACATTCGGCGGCAGTTTCAGAAGCTTTTGATGTGGAGGCTCGGATCTAGCTCTTTCCGATTGGAACAGCTGCAACGTTTCAGAAAGACAGCCGATATCAGAGAGGAAAAAAAAGTAATTCTGTCGGATGCCATTGCCTCACTGCGAACGGAGCCTCGGAGCACGAAGATGACTGAAGTCAATGCGGTAGACGCAGACCCGCAGTAGTCGTAGATTTCGCTTGAAATCTTAGATTCACGGAGCTTGCACGATGCCGAGAAGACCTGCTCGCTAACTCTAGCTAAGACCAAGCCGTTCAGGCGCAGCATTCGAGTCCCTTGCAGCGACGACCCATGTATGAAATACATCAATGAACTCAACGAAAAGCAAACGGCCCAAGTGAACTCCAGAAGCCCGCTTGGATTTTTTTCCAGCTAGCTCCTGAATATCCGCATCCTCTCGATGGAGGATCCTAATTGGATTTCCTTCCGGCAGCTGCTTGTCGCAAACGAGGAAGCCGTTCTCATGACTCACTTACGTGTAAATCTTACCCGCTCGGACTCGCCAGTACAAGGACTGTCAGCCCGGGCGCTCTTGTTCTTCGTCCGGAATTTCCCTCAACCTGTTAGTGACTGATCGGAGGAACAATTTCCGGAAACGGAAGACTCGAATACTGCTCAGACCCGAAGCTGTTTCCGTTCGTAGCTTGTTTTGGAGTCTGCATTCAGCTGTACGCCGGGAATCGGCTCAAGCTCCGCCTTCTATCGATCTAGCATTCGAACGAACGACACACTCGGCATCCAATCTAGAAAATCGAGTTCAGCGTGAACCATCTCTCCAAAAGACTCCTGTCAGCGGTATCTGACGACGCGACGTCGCAGTTCGAAGGACTCGGGAAGAATATCCCGATCAATTTGAATTCTGAGCGCCGTCGACAAGAACGGTGAATCAAACAGGTCTCGAAACATTTTACGACAGTCTGTGTCGTCGTGCCAAACAGACAGACCGCCTGTCTGTCCTTCCGTGGGTCCGACAGATAGACAGACAGACAGACATTCAATCAATGACGAGTCATCTCAGGAAGCCGCTCTTGGAGACGGTGGCTCCTTCCCCAAGGGAACGACTCGGATCGGATGGAGCGATCCTCTCGGATTCTCAGTCAAACCGAAGAGAATCGGAAGCTTCGGTTTCAAAATCCCGGATATTCCCTCTTCCCATTCCTTCCGAGCGAAGTGAGGATTTTGAGGACGAACTGTTTCCGAACCGATAGCTCATTGGAAAGCTACAAGCTCCGCCGGGCGAATTCCTCCTTTCTGTGGTGTCTTCCCAGTCATAGCTCTTCCTCATTTATTGATCCTCGAGTGCAATCATGGAGAATTTCCTCGATGCGCCGTCTAGGCTCGGACCGGCTTCCGAACGCTCCGAACGTCCGCCGCTCTCCGATAGGTACGTACAAAGTCCTCTCAAGGCCAATGACTCCCGTTTAGGGAGATGGATCGCAATCGAAGCCAGGCCGTTCCGATGCAAAGAAATGCGGCCTGAAGATTGCCCCTGGTTATCGACCTAACCCTCGTTCGTGAAAGGCCATTCTCTGAGTTTGGAGTAGCAACCGTATCCTTCTAAACACAGATGGGACGGATCACGAACTTATTCGGCCATGCGACTTGCCCGCTTGCTTATTCGGCGGGCCTCGTCTAGCGGTCGTCGTCTTACCAACGAACGTCAGACAAAGCAACGTATTAAAGTGGGAATCCGAACCGGCGTAATTGCGCCTCTTCCGGAGCTTCCGATTCATTTGTTCGCGAACATTTCTGCTCCGATCCGGTGAAGGCGACGACGAGATATACCTCGCGAGCCTATTTCGGGTCAAAAGTGTATCATCGAGTGAAGGGCCGTAGTGCTCGCAGAGGAAGTGGTATCACAGAATAGACCGCAACATGGAATTTCAAGGGACAACGCGTCAGAGGCGTGGGGCGGAGGCCGTCGCAAAGGTTTGAAGGACCACGGTGGAATTCGCTCTCCGAACTCATCCGAATCAACATTCCGTCGATCGGCATACGACATACGATCTCAGCGACGCAGCGCTAATCAGTGATCGAGAGAGGTTTGTTTAAGGATTCTTACTCTGAAATTATTACTTGGGCGAGCTGGCTGGCTGGCGAGCGGTGCAGCTTCCAATCTAGCCTCATTGGAGTCTCGCGAGACAGAGTGCGACGCTCGACGGAATTGAATTTTCAAGTACGGGTTATCCGAGAGGTTCGTCCCAGCTCGCTGTAGTCGTTCGCGTTCAACGCTCAACACTGAGCGAAATCAGCCGTTATTTCAATTTTCGACTTCTTAGATTAATATTCATTCGGCAGCTCTGCCGCCAATGCCGACCAGCTGAATGGCTGCCGAACTCGCTTGTCGCGTCCACATGATCCCGGACTGGGTCGGTCTCTTGAAATGCGCCTGCCGATGTGATCATATATTCCGACCTGCTCCAAAATGTATTAACAGCTTTATCCATAGCGAAATGATCAAAAATTACTGTGAGGTCAGAGCCATTGACGTGGAGCCTCTGGTCCCATACTAACGGCGCATCGAGAATTTATGCTGACTCCTGACCCCTAGTTCGTGTAGCGACATCCGAGTCAGGATCGAAAATAATGCCCGGTCGACTGTACGAGTCACTTGGAGAAGTCATGGAATTACATAGTAGTGGGCAAGGGGAGTACCTGATTATTCGGACGTAGAATGAATATTGTCCCTAGAATCCGGCTTTATTCGGTCCTGCGGAATCGAAGCCGCGCTCTCATGTTTGAGGTCGAAACTCCGAAAGCAGACTAAAACAAGCTTGGATTTGACATGCCCAAGGCTCTCTGGAGAATCGATTAGATGGTGATTGATGGAAGGATGCCGAAAAGGGCTCGATGCATTGGGGACGGAATAAGAAATTCATTAGGATTTCCGAGGTTCGACTTCGGAGAAGCGCTCCGCGAGGGATGGAAATCCGGACAACAGACTTCGCCGAAGGCGACGCTCATTTCTGTGTCCACAAGGTCCGTTTCAAAGGTCTTAGGCGGCTTTCCTGAACTTCCTCGGCTTCTCCAGAGATCAGTTCCGTCTCCGCGCGGAACAGTTATCCGGTTCCAGGTCCCCAAGAGAAGACAATGCTGGCTCGCGGGTTTCCCCCTTGGACCCCCTGACCTCCTATGCGAAGTCTCGATCGTTCGTCGTCCTTGATGACGAGGAAGTGAATTCCTCAGGCCCTACCGGAGTCTGGGCCCTCGCGGATTCATGTGGGAGAGGAAGAAAACTAGCGTAGCCAGGTACGGCAGAGCGCGGAAGGCTCAGCGCTGCGCGAGTTCTTTGGCGGCGCGCTGCCGGTCGCCCGAGGAACGCTCGCCCGAAAGCCACGCGAATGCTCCACCACGCTGCGGGCTAATAGCGCGTTCAATGTTTCGGCGGCAACGCGCGCTGATCGGGAACATTCAAGGGGACCGAGACCCGAAATGGAATACGCAAACTCAGCTTCGTGCGCGCGGCACAAGAATGTATCAGAATGATGTAGTATCCGAGCGAACTTGGATCGTGATCGGTCTTCTCCGGCACGGATGTATTTCAGCAGAGCTTTCTCGAATTCTCTTTGCTTCGAAGGAAGACAAAGGACTGTGGTTGGGGAAACAAATGGATGATCTAACGACGGGAGCACCCACGGCGAGAACAGCGCCGGCGGTTGTACAGGAGTCCGACTGGTTCTTTCCTGCTTCTCTCTGCAGCAGCGACGGAAGAACTCGTCTCGTTGCCGCTGAAAAATGGTCTCTTCCAACAATCGGCATTTACGAAAGGAGAGGATGGAGGGAACACCGGGAGGAGTGCAAGAATGCGTACCAAATGGATATTCGTCTCGAAAGGAATCTGTCTACGCGCTCCTCTCGCCGCCGCCACCCCCATCGGGTCCCCCAGACGGTTATTGCTGCTCCCGCTTCCAGCCTTTTTCCAATGAGCTAGTAGCGATCCCGAGCAATGGGATTATGACCGTTTTTGGATCGCAATTCACAGTAGGAAGAAGTGATTTCGTACGGGGTTGTGAGTGCCTCGCTCTAAAGGCAGCCCTAGAGGCGGTGGAAATAAGGACACGGAGTGCTCGAGCCTCATTTCTGGCGCTACTCTTGACGGGGGGTCATCGGCCTCCCGTTGCGATTATCAATTCTCGAAGCTCGGAAGCAGTTGCTGAGAAAGGATCCCGTTAATCCTCCCTGAGAAGGCTCATCGTCGGTTTCGACGACGACGGTCATCAGGTTGGAGCCCAGACAAACTTCAAAAACTTGCTCTCTGAGCGCGTGGAATCTTCTAGAGCTTTCCGATGGATCCCCTCTGGCGTGTCTTGAATGAAAAGGTCTTTTCTCGATATATTCTCCTTGTGAACTAGTCTCACGAAAGATGCGCCTGAAGCACTGCAGGAGGTTTGTAATCGCGGTACGAGACCGATTTGCAGCGAAGAGACTGCGATCGATTCCTGCCTCGGACTCCCTGGCGATGCTCCACACGTGTTGGACCAGGTTTGAGACTCGAGCCCCTGGCTCTGAGCTGATGATTATCATCAGTCGCTACATGAATTTATGCCGGTTAAGTCTTGGTATGATCGAAGTCGTCGATTTCCCCGTGACATCGTACAAGAGTCTCGGTCGTGGTCTGCCCTGCCGCTCATCGGAGCTCATACCCTCTACATAGTGGTGATGGTGGACTGATGTTCAACTATTGGAATTTAGTGTAATTCCGGGGCTGTATTTATAGACTAATGATGTTTCTCATTAGACCATGAATCACGAGTCACTCGACGACCGACATGAATGCAGCCGACAGGGCTTTGCGTCGCCGCCAGTATCGATCCCGTGCTCCGGAAAACCCAACGTTGCTCGAGCCGCGATTATTACTCTAACATACAACACCGATAATATATCTTCCCTGATCTGGGGAACGGCATGATCGATAAGCTCGCCAAAAATCTCCCCGATACCGTCAGTAGTTTCTAGTCCAGATCGGATGAGGCTACCGGATGATATGATGGCCCAAGGCCCGACAGATCAGCCCTCGTGATGCTTTGGAAAAGTCTCTCAGGAGTCAGGAGTCAGCACGCTTCGAGACGATCTCGTCGAAAGTGTTTGTCACTTCAACGCGCGTGTCAAGTTCGAATTTGGCGCCGATTCCTCACGGAGGAGCATGCGTACAGTTATGACGATCGCAGCGCCCCTAGCGGCGAACAACCGACCAAGTAATCAGAGACCACCGGGCCTTCAGTCAGTGCAGACAGACGACACGCGGGCCGCGGCAAAGTGCGCTAGTAGTGTCCGTGTGAGTGTGTGCGTATGTTTGTTACCACTTACTCTCCTCCTCGCTCGCATCGGGGGACAGGCCGACAGACAGCCGGACAGGCAGACACTGACTGACAACATAAAGCGGAAAACATTATCGGCGATTCCCCACCGCGGTCAGCGCTGCGTGCATTCGAAATAGATATTGCAAGAAAGTACTCGAGTGCGCGTGCTGTATTTTTCGCCGTCTCCGATCGCTGGGCTGTGGGATATTCCTCGCGGAATTGCAAAGCGAGCTTGAGAGGAAGAGAGAGGGATACGGCAGAAGAAGAAAGAGACTACACATTGTTCGTGGTGGATCAGTGAGACGTCTGTTAGTAGTCATCATCCGGTGGATCAGAAAAGATTGTGTTACTACGATCAACGCTAAAAACAGCATCGGAGCAGTTTAGTAAGAGGAATAATGGTCAACACCGTCGCTGGAAGTGGTGGTGGCGGCGGAGTGTGAAGAGTCACTCCATAAGTTTAGAACGAAACCGTCGAACGAAATTGGGATACGGCATTCGACGTTCGACAACGACCACCAACTACGTGGATTTCGAATACCGTCAACAGAGTGTGAGAAGCAACTGTTTGCCGGTTGTTGCTGCTGCAGCAGCAGTCGTCATCGACCACCGCTGCTAGGAACAGGCGAGAGTTCAACAAGTAGTTCTATGAGTGTGTGTCAGGTTGACGGATATTTCGCCGCTATGCTGCCAAGGGTCGGCCTTGCGACTACGCAAAGGTGAGTTTCTCTCAATCCAGCGACTGCAACCCCTAACAATCGATCGGAGGGGAAGTTGCTCTCGGCTGGTTGTCATACGGCGATTCGAGAGCCACCGGGCTGAACACGTGTGATCTCACCCGGTGACCGGTGGAATGAAAACAATCGCCTCTGGCCTTGTTGTTGTTTCTGTTTCCAAACAGTCCTTGCATGAAGCAAAAGACTGAACGGTATGAGCTGAGGGAACTGTGACCTGAACGAACATCGAACGGACGGGACAGCTCAGGCAGAGAGCACCAACCACTTGTTGCTCGCTCTCGGTCGGATGCCGAACAGTGAGCTAGCCGAGTCGCTGATCAAAGCAGGCGGGCAGGCTGGCTGGTTTGCTAGCTAGCTAGCTCGCTCGTTTGTCAGATATCGATAGTCGCAGGATGTGTATCCATGTTTGAATGATAGAGACCGCGAATCAACGTCGAATCACCATCGCTTGGCTCGGAGTCCGGCTAATGACATTCATGATGAGCCATGAAAGAATTGAGATGTTGCCCAGCTTAGCGGAGCTGTCGTCGAGACTGGGAGCAAGTGCTCACGCCAAGAGTTCATTCAACTAGCTCGACAACCCTCGCATCGACGAAGTCGTTCAGGACTTTGGACTTCCTCTAATGGCGGGGAATTCCTTGCGGGGACGTTCCCGCGCGGTTTCCGTGCGTGCAAGGGGACCGGAACCTTCGAAGGAGATCGAGCACTCTTCACTTTGGATTTCCTACGCGGAGGTACCGATCCAGAAATCTCTTCGTGCGAAAAGAGCCCCCCACACCCACGGTGGAAACTCGTGGCATCGGACACTTTAAGCCTCGAATCGGTCGAGCTCCGGTTGAAATTCGTGGTTCTCGTCGCCATTTGTTTCCCTGTCAGCGTGAACACCTGATTGCCTGCACTCACTGAGCGATTGATATCTATCGAATTGTGGGATACTCGACGCGAGGTTGCGGCAATGGGTACATTAATGGAGCAAAAGATATAAAGCTGTGAGGATGATGTCTATCGGTGGGGATCCCGCATCGTAAAATCACTCCGGGACCGAGAGACGTTTTATGTCGTCTTGGGCAAAATTCCCTCATGATCGGCATGTTAGTGCCAGGAGGTTCCTCTCCTCAAAAATGATGGATACACTGATTCACTGAATCTCCGACGTGAAAAGATATCGATTTATTCGCTCGTTGTTTTTTGCCAAGAAAGAGATGGAGTTGGCAGCTGAATAGAGACGGAGGCTCCATGATTCGGCGCTCATGGTTGTCGCGAGCGGCCGGGGACCGCGCGGAGTCCCGTTAGAGAAGAAGACACTGTACAGAGAGAAACCGGTTCCCGCCCGCTTTGCACCGGGTTACGCATCGAAAGCATGAATGGATGAGGCACATGGGACGAGCGAACCGACCGATGGATGAATGGATTACGGAGGGTCCGCGTACGCTGCTTTTGCCATTGTTGCTCCTTCAGCGTCTGCGGCCGCCACAACAGCTGATAACACCTCGTTCCGTGGCGACCAATTAACGTAATGAGAAATCATTCCTGTAAGAAAGCGAAACATGACTAATGTGAGATCAGACGCCGCCATCTGGTCTGCGGATTTCTTTCTGAACGAGAGGGAATCCTCCACGCTCTCATGGAACCTCACCTGATTTTTATCTGACCGACCGAGGTTTCAGAGGTCATCGTCAGATGGATATGAGACCCTTGGCCCTGTAAATTAGTACTTCTGAATTAGCGCATACCTTGAAGGCGATATATCGTACCGGTGTCTCATGAAAGATATTTTGTATAGTCTAGCGCGGGACTCATTCATAAGTGGAGAGACGAGAGGGATCTGAAAGGTCTCTCCGTCGAGAAGCAGTCTTCCTGTTTTTTTCTTGATCGTCACATCCTTCGCAGTTCGCGGAGTCTCCGAAACGTGGAGCGGAAAGGAGCTCGAGTATTCTCCGGGAGTGAAGTCGGGGAATATAGAGAGGCTTTCTCGACGGAGAACTTATGGCTGGGAGCTGGGAGCATCGAGTCTCTTAGCAAGTTTATATCACTCGGAGAGTATTTCAGACCCGGGTCTTTTAGTCCACCAGTTTATAATTCCCATCGGTGTTAAGGCAGCTAGGTGCCTCGCAGAGAGAAAGCGCTCAGGGTCGTCTCAGGGAGTCCAGGAGTCACAATGAGTCAACAATCGAACGAGGAAAACTCATACCGTCGGGCTTCAGAGAACCTCGATCGATTTTTGTGTTCCGTCTCGAGCCTAACATCAGAGAGACGCACGCGAGCTCAGCGAGCGGCTGGTGAAACGAGCCGCTCGGAATTCTCTCATCGCTTGTTTCTCAATTCGTTTTCCGTGTAAACTGTTTAGCTTTCGCGAAACAGGCTATGATTCATACTCTGTAATGATTCACGTAGACTCTCTCAGCAACGGACTTCATAATTTCCGGAGCCTTGATCCGGTAGCGGGGCGAGCTTGCGATGCCCCGATACAGTACTCAGTATTTAGTACCGCACTGGACCGAGGACTCCGGGATTCAGGAGAGTCGAGACGAGACTCTGGAGCTGATTTCTGGGTCGATCCGAGGACAATTTCCTTCCCGTGCTCGCGGAGTGCGTGGTGCCTCCATTATTCCCTGGGCGAAACTCGGCAATTTGTACGTCACGGACCGGGACCCGGGACTAACATCGACGCAGCAAGCTCGATCGAGCTCCTCGGCGAGCGGATATTCATCAGGTCCTCGAACCCGTGCGCATAGCGCTTATGAACGTTGTGAAATTACGCTAATGATTGACTAGCATCAAGGCAGCATTCATCGCGCTGTGCGGATACCGAAGCCTTCCTGAGCGAGTTCCTCCGATTACTCGGCGACTTGATACTGCAGATCTGCCGCTAATAATTATTTTCTTTGGTTTCTGTGCTCTCGGATCGCGGAGGAGACAACTTGCTGTTCTGGAGCCCAGTTTGGCACCCGGCTCCCGGGGAATTTTCTCTCGTATGTGATTGAGAAACCCACTTGCGCTTTTCCGTGGGAGCCACGGGAGTCCAGCGACGAAGCCCGCGTTCGAGACCACGGTTCGCCGGCCGGCAGTAAGGCAAAGGGAGTTCTGAGAGGATATGCTCTTGCTGTCGGTGCAGTTGTTTAAATCATTGTAGCGTAAACATAGCGGGCGTCACAGGCCGACCTGGCTTCAGCAGCACAGGGCGCATCACCGACGTCGCGGCGGCACATGGTTCCGCAGTTGGTCCAGCGACGGCGGCACGTTTTAGGCACGCCTTCGAAGTAATGCTCTTAGGCGTCTACCTCTTGAGCTATTCCTCGACTCCGTGTGCTTGTTTGTTCCGTCTTCGTTTCCATGCCCATTTTTGAGAGACCGACGAAAACAAACAATTTCATTAGCATCATGATCATCGTCTTGCGGAACGTCCGTAAGTTCAATTTCATAAGTGATGTGCTTGACCAACGACGCTCGCGTTGCTTTTGTGTCCAACTCGCGAGCGGAAAATCATGGAAGGGGCATGGAGAAGAATGAATGAGACTTGCGTCCTATGGCCAGAGCGATGGTTCCTCGCTTCGTCGCCTCAAGCGAGGAGGCACGGCGTGGCGTCGGCGTCGCTGCGTTTATAATGGAGACGCAGGCAAACAACTCCGGTATTCCTCTCGTCAGACTATAATGTCAGACTGGGTCGGAGCCTTCGCTGATCTTCTGGCAGTCGATGGGATACCGAGGACTTTGGATGGCTTTTCTCTTGATAATAAATACGTGATTGGAATAATACAAATTAGAATTGAGAAGGAGAATCGACGGAATTCCGGGGGCTCTTTGAGTCTCCGCTCGGGGATCGCAGTCACCATGGTCATGTTTGATCTCTGTCACGGCACATGGAGTCGTTTACATCTGTCCCCCAATGATCGTTCCCAAATTCAGACAAAGGAATGGGCGTCGAGGCAGACGCCAGATCAAGGCGGTGAAGCAGGTCGACAGTGGACCGTTAAAGCCACCGAAGAGAGCTGGACTCACGAAACTCCTCCTAGACGTCGACTCTGCTCATAGCCTACGTTACCGGGTCCCTGCTCTCTCTCCACACACTTTGGATTTCTCTTCGTCTATCTATCTGTCTGCTGCCGGTCTGTGCTTTCATAATGTGTGAGAGCGCATCGTAACTCTCGATCCGCCACCGTCGATGTTAACGAGTGCCTACTCACGTCGCTCGGAGCCTCTCTCTTCCCGGGATGGGACCGAGCATTCGGTCGTATAGGCGAGAAGTTCATTGGCTCGATCTCGAGCTAACTTTCCGTTCCGTCTTTTGTGTTGCCTACAACATAACAATCATGAGAGCCTCATCTTCGTCAGGGGGACTTATGATACGCTGACGAAGTTCCCCGCCTGCGCGATGCGGCGTCGAATGGACCAAACAAGTATCACGGATTATTTATCGTCGTTTTCGGGGACACGGAGACTTCGCTGGTGGAAAGGTAGCTCCGAGCGACATTGACGACTGAAGTGAACCGGTCGCACCGAACAATCGGAGGATTAATCATTCGCTAAACTCGACAGAGTTCCGGGCATTGGATGTGCTTCGTTTGCGTCGGTGTCAGTCGGGCAAGAAAACTGTCAGGAACAAGAGAAGGTTTCCGGGAACGACGGATGTATGGATCGTTTACATAGAAAAACGGCGGGACCCTTAACTGCGATAAGACGAGGACTGGAATGAGGGCTTCGCTGAGGAACATCGGAATTGCCACATAGTTTTCCGGAGTCAATCGCCTGATTTTGAGTGTCGGTGACATTCACCGCGACACATTGGCTCTCAGCGTTGCGTCAAGTCCTTCGTGGAACAACGCGCGCGCTGCCAGCAACGAATCGTTGCGGACCTTGCCGGTCCGACATCACAGCTGAAGTGATTTGCGTTGCCGGAACGAAATAATTGAAATCTCATCGAATGGAAAATTACGGTGTCCATTTCAAGGCAGACGACGGTTGGCTGCGAGAAAAATATCGACAATCGAGGATTTTTTTGAGTGAATACGAGCTCGTTCCCCGCTCCTCCCAAGATCGCGGGATTCCGGGGCGTAATTTGTTGTCGCTCGCAGCTCGAGAGCTTATTCATTATGAAGTGGTGCTTCACGCAGTTGACGACACGTTATAGGATAGCTCCCGACCACGGATGGCTGTTTTTAAAAATAACCATTGTTTACACTTTACTTCTACGAACACCGGCGTCGGTGTTGCCTGCGGGTGCCGATGCTGTCCCACTTTGGTTCGAACGTTGAATTTCGGGTATGCTCCTCGCTGTGTTCACAAGAATGGAATGACGAGCTTTTTTGATGAAGTGTTCTTCACTCTTGTCTCCGGAGCTTCCGATCTCCGTGCAAGTACGTCGGGCCGGGTTTTCTGGGCCGTGGCACAGATTTTCATGGGGAAGCCACACCCACACAGGAAGCGGAAACTTTTTCCGTTATACGGATAAAATGTCTTTCGCTTGCCCATGACATTGTCTCTGGGATAGGATGGAGATCACGTCGTCTTGTTCTCAATTCTCTGTAGTCTATCATCAATTTCCTCGATAGAAATCATCTTCGGACGCGAACGAACCGAAAGTGTTCGGTCTGGTTCAACTCGGAGTGCATTCGGAGCGACCCCGTAAACGAGCTAGGACAAGAAGTTTGTTCTGACGTCTTCTCGAAAATGTTCCCTGGAATCGATCTCTGTGGCTCCGCGCCGTAGAAGTTTCGAATTTCCCACGGAAGCCTCCGACGCCGTAGCTTAAGCAACGAAGAGGCCACCTCGTGGAGGTTCGTGGCTTACGGCTCCGAAATCACGGCGTCGCGTCGACGTGGTGCGTGCGATGAATTTCGGCAACGCACGTGCGGGGAAAGACGCCACGAGACATGAGTTTCGGCTCCGTAGGTTGGACGGCTGATTTCCTTCGTACTCTTGATTCTCGGAGCGGAACAGGGATCCGAGTCTTTTCTCTCGTTTCGTTCCGCATTTACGAGGGTCGACGTGTCGAGCTAACGTGTCGAAACGATCAACTGCGGACGTGAATCGGTCGCGAGTCAAGAGCCCCTCTGAGTTCCGACATCCGGCTGCGTTTGATAAATTCTCTTCGTCGAACGTGGTTCGCTGTTGCCGGCAACATCGGAGATCCGAGAAGCGGTTCCAAGACCCCGCTCAGGGTAGAGATTCCGTCCCTCGACTCGATCATCTATTCAACAGTTCCTTTCGTAACTTGAGACCCAGATCACTGATGGACTCTGTTCATCGGCCGTCGTTTGATCTGGAGAAGAAGTTCCTGCAGTTACAATCGGCAGCGCTCCGGGGTCTTCGAATGCACAAATAGAGCTCATGCTATTTATCATTGTGATGATGATCTCGACTTTCGACGAGATCCTGAGTATGACCTTAACAGGTGCGGTGGGGAGTCCGCGAACATGCTCGGTCTGTCTCATCGATTCTCAGTCGATGCGAGATGCGCAGTACTTTGTTTTAATAATTCACATCCGCCTGTGTGTGCCCCGCATACGCTTGCCGCGGTGCATTCATGCACGATCAGATCCATCTGAGAGGGATCCTCGACAGACTTTGAACAAGTCCCCGGCGGTATCGGGAAAATTTTGTTGTCACTGCCGTCGTTCTCGGAATCATGATTCTGTACTCTTTGCGGCCCTCTATTATTCACTCCTCTCATAACAACATCAAAACGGTCAAACGATGAGAGAAACACAAGAATGTGTCCGTCATCTCGTCGTGGTGAAACCTGTACCCGAGGTAGTTTTGAATTTCAAACGAGGCTGATCCAAACGAGCTATGTCGCGATTCAAGCTTGGGGCAGATTACCCGTCGGATCATTCGAGAGGGAAGCAGCAGCGATGCTGCTAGCCAAGCGAAGTTCCGCGCAGCTCTCTTGTGAAGAAAAGAAAACGGAAAAGAGGAGCCGCAGTGGATGTCAATGAAGCAACTGTGTTCCTCCACATCGCATCGCCGTCGTCGTTGTTCGACAACTCCGACCGGCGTTCAAGGCCATTTTGAAGCCATCAAGGAATCCGAAATAGTTGTAACGAAGTCGATTCAGCAAAGGCCGTGTCACCGATCGTCGTCCTTACTATTCACGTTCGACCCGGCCAGTTGGCAGGGACGCGGTCGCTCATCTTCAGGAATTGATTCTTCTCGAACACCCAGATTCTACAAAAGATCAGCCACACGCTTTCAATTAAGAGGGGAAAGAAGCGGAAGGATTCGGATGCCAGGGCACGGAAGTCCCCGAGATTCATGTCTCGATCCGATTCTGTTCCGAGGCGCTCCGACAGGATTTGTTTATCAAGAAGACGATTTGTAGGGGTCAGAAGTTTTCTGAAATTGAGCATCGAAATCGCTGCGACCTTCGAGAGAGAGGAACTTGATCGCGATAATGGTAATGGTCCACGGAAACCATTCCGCTCTTTTTCCTCGCTTCCTCCCCTTGCTTTCTCTCGTCGCTCCCTTCCGAAGGCTTTCCTCGTCACCCGAAAGTATTTATTTTGATGATGGGCATTTTGTTGCCCCGTCTGCTGCGGTCGTGTCTGCTGCGATTTTGGTCTCATAACTTCGATGAGTATACAGACGTCGGCAGTAACAATTGCGCCGGAGAACGGATCTCGTGTCCTAAACTTTCAACCGAATCACCAACAGCAGCAGCGGTCTCCGGCAAGGGGCCTTGTTGCCGACGGGGTAGGACTCGCCCGCTACTGCATTGGGTTCCTTCGTGAGAGGGAGCATGACGCGTTGTGGTGTCGGCGGTGCCGTTTCCACCGCATGCCGTTTTTTTGTGCGACTGAATCCGTTCGCTCGGTCGATCGTTCGTCCGTGGTGCTGCTACTGCTCCTGTCCCGTGCTGAAGAGACGCGGGCGCTCCACCTGGAGAGCCAGATGGTTCCGATTGAACGGCCATGACGGTCGTTTTAGCTTTGGTATAGACGCTTGTTCGCTTGATGGGTCGATAGATCGTTGCTTCCACGGTACGTAAAATGCGGTAGCCGCGAACTAGACTGTTATGCTGTCGCTGGTAGAGGCCGTAAGATCACCCGGGTCAAGCGAACAGTGAACAAGCAGTCGTTCAACCCTTCCCAGAAGTCATTATTATTGGATCGTTGCATGCAGGTATCCCACCAATTCTGTCAGTCATGCAGAGTATGAATTAAGCGTCATCGATGCAATTTCATCCACTTGTTTCTCCACTTGACCATTTCAGAGGAGAGCAAGTCTCGAAGGTTTCGTGACTGACGCCTCCACCGACTCGTATTCCCAATCTGTTGAACGAGCCGAGTTCGTCCGCGTAAGAGAGCATTATTGCAAATAACAATAACAATCACCTATATTATGATCATAGAAATATCGTCTGGATGGGAATTTTAGGCGATACATTCTAGATGGCTCTCAGCTTGATGGCAGATGCGAGTTTCGCTTTGGAGTACTTATGTAGATCATGGTATCGCTTAAGGAATTTCGGATTTCACCAGAGGAGGCTGAGCAGGATTATTTCTCGTCGCTTGCTCGCGATGTCGAACGCCAAGCGAGAGATAAGGGAGCTCTAGAGGGCCGAACCCCTGATCGAGTTCTCGGCATATATGTATGCGAGTTTTAAGAACTAACAAAGGTCCAGGAGCTCTTCGCGCGACTCCCCCGCAGAAGCTCCCTTTCCACCATCGTCTACATGGATTTCCTTCCCTGATGGAACCAGCCTGCGCCTCGACTCTCGAAAACAATATGTATCTGATCTGTCTATGAGTGCACAATAGCCTGCCGGCCATCAATTCGGTTCTTGGCGAAATCGACGTATCCGGGGGAGATAGACAGGGGATCGATGCGATAGGCAGACGCTCCGGAGTCAATGATTGTTTATGGTTATCTTTTGGGCTCTATTGTGATCATTTGCCTTTCGTCTCGTCTTCTCCCAGACAATCGCAGCGTGCTCACAAGTTTTTCTACGTATCTTCCGGAATTCCGGAAGATTCTGAGGCTTAGCTTCCGAAAAAAGAACCTCGCAGAAAAAATACACAAACCGTAAGGCGAGGCTGACGTGGCGGAGCTTGCCTCCGCATGGGGTGCTTTTGTTTCTAATCGCGGGACTTCTGATACGAACATTCTCATTCGTCTCTATCTTGAGTTATCTTTGCACGACAGCATGTACATACACAGGATTATCGGAGCTATGAATGTTTATCAAGAACATTCAAGCGTTCTATGCTGTTGCTAGGGCATCGTGCAAGAGCTCCAAGGACCTCCGGTGGAATTCGGCGTGCTGCTCTTGCGTCCTACCGTGAGAACCAAGAATCCCGATCGGCCAGCCCGCTCGTTCCTTCGACAATGACCTCCTCATGAGAGAAAATTCCAGATCAATCCCAAAGTTCGAGTTTTCTCCAGAGGAAACGATATGCCCTGGAATAAATCCATATTATTTTCCTGTATATTTCAGGGTAATATGGGTAAACTCCTCCAGATCAGCGAGTTATTATTTCCTCGCCCGACCTGCTAATCAGAAACCTAGTGTTCCATGATGTGACTCCTCTTAGGTTCCACTCACGAGGAACCCGCAGCGCTTTCGACTTTCGAGTTTATGGCGGACACAGAGTTAATACAAAGCGTCGGGGACCGTCACTTTTTTATTTCCATGAGTTCGCTTATCGTTCACTCTGTCCGGACCTGTCTTCACTGTCTCTCGGGTCGGCTCGGCTTTCATTTTGCTCCAATGGGGGGGGGGGCAGCGACGGGCGTAGAATTTTCGTACGCTCGCTTGTTCAGCGCCGTTGTCGTGCTCGCCGTGGATAAACGCTGTCTCTTGTGTGGTGGTCATGGAGAGTGCGAGTCGGGCTTGCCGGCCGATGATAAGCCACGACTGCGTCCGCCACCACCGGCTAATAATGGTTATGAGACTGACGTGCTGGGAACAAAGCTCCGTGGACCTCATAGGTTCGTAGACTTGCTCTACTTGCGATAGATTCGGCTGGATAGTGGTCGTCGTCGTCGTTGTTGTTTTCCGTTTGTCTTCGATGGCGAACGACTCGGGTGAATAGGAAACGATGTCTTGGCCCGGCCTGCTGCCGGCTCGGATGCGACTCGAGCGTGGACGCCGTCGAAAGTAGACGCCGCGCCGTTCCTGCTGCCGCCGCTGCTGCTATTGTTGTTCAGGTCCGTTCCTCGAGTCATAATGGCGCTTGTTGTGCCGAGGTGTGTACTTTCTCGTCCGACTGAGCTGATAGAATGACGCATAACTGACAGCCTCACGTGCGGGACCGGGGGAAACGGATGACGGCGAACAATTTGTGGACTGAATGGACTACATGGTCGACATGGGAACTCGAGCAGGCGCCGACCAACTTAATCGGCTATTGAATATGGACGACTCTCCGTCGTTCTTACGAGCAGCCCATGGATCCTGGAGAAGCGGACGAGACACGCGCCGCAGCGGCAGCGAAAGACGACCCTGACGACGACGTCGGAGAATATTAGTTGATTTCGTTGGCGAAAGACGAATGATCTCCCCATCGCAGGCAGGATCCCGGGAGCACGGAGACGCGTGTTTATGCCGGAGCCTCAGGACCAAAACTCGAGCAGCGCAAAGGGGACCCTCGGAAACAAGCCCCGATGAAGCGCTGAAGGAAAATGTACCGCGGGCCGATGGATGGAGAGCAAAAGTGGGAGGAAAAGAAAGAGAATACAACAGAGAAGATGTATGAGCTCGTCGCGCGAGGGAATTTTATTGAGGGGGCCGCTTTCGAGGGTTGGCTAGCGCCCGGTTGCGGGCGAACGGGCGAGCCAACGAAGTGACTGCGTGCGGGTCTGCGAGCTAACTGGCGGCCGGGTCTTCGGGATGGCCCATTAGAAGCTCAATGGCGTCGTCGTAATGCCACTCGGTGGTTCCCGCTACCTGGCCTGGAATCACCGTTCTTGCCACCACCGGTACCACTAAAACGGCATTAAGGAGTCGATTCCCCTCCCCACCGGCTATTATTCCTCCGTGCTCGGAGGAGAAGAATCGCACAGAAACGAAAATCGATGTCAGAGCTCCGAGCTGGCGGGCAACGGAGGTTCCGGACTCGATCTTCGGTAGCGACATCCGTCGCTGTGGAATTCATTCCGGATATGATTCTCTCGGAATCAGAGAAGAGCGCATGCCCCGCAGCGCCTGATCGTCGAACTCCATCGGGTGGACTTGGTCCTTTTGCGCACGGTACGTCGGTAACAGGTGTGTTTCTTTCCATGGGTCGCAGACTTCTTTCCGAAGTCGATCGCTTGTTGTCGAACTGTTGCAAATTTGATCAGAGCTTTCTGTGGCTGTCGTTGCTGTTCCCTTCTGACTGGTTGACTGAAGTGTTTGCTGGCACATGCGTTGCGCTTTTCTACTTGGCGTTGCTTCCCGTCCCGCTACCCTGCATTCGGAGTTTGCTCGGTCGGTCGGTGGCGACTGGCGACCGTTCAGCCTCCGCTGGGACAAACGAGAGGAACAAGAGTTTCTCCCGCAGCCATCTGTTGTCCTTTTGTATCGGTGGTTTCTTTGGTTTGTCGTTTTCCGTCTCTCATTTCAGTCGGTCGAAGTGAATTCTTTTGACGATGCCTCCGGACCACTGCGCAAACATTCTTCCGAACCGACGGCTGGTGGGAGCAGCGCGACAGAGAACACGAACACCAAGAACTTCGCATACTGTTTTCCTGGAGAAACAAAGAGTCTCGAGAGAAGAGACTCGAAAGAGACCCAGCGAGCCGGGACGGCGGGGAGAACGGAAAAACCTCGGTCTGGAATCAGGAAACAGAGTCCACTTAGCCATAAAGTCGCCCTTTCTATCAGTCAGCGGTCAGCGGCTCGTACGTTGGAACGGGGGCGGAAGGAACAGCGGATCTGCGGCGGTTGCCCCCATTCGTTTCATGCTGCTTCCACTAGACACATAAAGAGGAACTCCCGTGTCCAGTCAATGTGGTGTCGCGTAAATCCTCATTAAAGCAAGCGGTGGCGCTAGCTTTGCAGGTGCACGCCGTGGAATATCACAGAGAGCAGAGAGGTAATGAAAGCAGCCCTCACTCTGCTTTTTGTTGCGAAAACATCCCGCTCTCCAGGTTTCTTGGATCTTCACTCTTGCGATCCTTACCTCGAGTTCCTCGTCGGATCGCCAATATCCCTCGACATTATCTACCTACTCCTAACGATTGAAAAATCCATTCGGTATCTTTCCCGAGAGTTCCGGCCTCTATTCCGCAGTCTGGGATCTCCTCTTCGAGCCACTTGACATCTCCCGTGTCTGTTCGGGACGGCATTGGTCTGGGCAGAACTCACAATGTCTTCGTCGCCGAAGTCCGGCAATCGAGATCGCCCTTACTCTAGGACTCTAGGTGATGTCCTCCGGAGAACGGAAAATGTTGAATCCCTAGAAACGTCTTCTCTCCGTCGTCATTTTTCGGGCTAGGTACGCTGGAATCGCCGATGTAAAGTCTCGAATGCGGGTTTAGATCCGATCATGAGCCTGTGCCTCCGACCGCGGGTCTCCCCCTTCCGAGCAGAGACTATTCGCGGAAACCAGGAGCTCTCGTAGGCGTCGTCAGTACATTTTTTCGAGTTCGATCCCCGATAATCTCAGCACGGGCTCGAACCTGTACGACGAAACCGTGGGAGCGACGCACATATATGCGACTGTTTCCATAATCATGCAATCCGAATCGGTGTCTGACGGGAGTCCGACAGAAATCTGCGGGGAAAGTCTGCGAAAAGAGTCATGATCAGCAAGAATATAAGCACCATTTTTTCTCGCTCGGCCAGGTGGTCTTCATCGTGTTCGTATAAGTTGTTTTTCACTCCGGGTACTTGCTTCCGCTACCACTGCATCGACTAGCGATCATTATTGCCCCATGAAAACACAGAAAAGGCGGAATATGAGGGCTGACGGAGTTCCTGCATCGGTTATTGCGCAGCCTTCCTCGCTAAACAATAAGCGAAAGACTAATTTCCGACCGGAATGAAACTGACATTCAATTAGGTTTTCGAGACGAAGGCGAGACTGTCGAATTCTCCCAATGGAGCGACCCGATCGCCGCCGCTGAAAGCCTCGGACAAGGTTCTCGGGGCTAGAGCCTTGAAACAAACCTGGCCAGGCTCTCTAGCGCGGCCGACAGGAACGATGTTATTCGCCTTCGGCTTGAATTCAAGTTTCCGCTAGATTTCGTCTGGAGGCTCTTGCATCCCGACTCTGCGGATATGCAGTCGTGGGAGGTATCCGAAAAATTGGATAGATTCGCCACTCGATGCCTCGCCGTGGAGAAAAATGAGGTGGGCGGAACTAAACTCATCCAGATTGCAGGGTAAGAAGGACTGCGAAAACAGGTAGAGATCAAACGCTGCTCTTCGCAGTAGTCTCGGAGGAGGCCTCGGTAGCAGCTCTGGCTCCGGACCTTGCTAGGTATCTAGGTAGGAGTAGTAGAACAAATTGCGCGGTTTAACGAGTGGCTGAGTCTCCGTGGAAAAGGACAACCTGCGATCGCTGAACGGTAAAGCCTCTGGGAAAAAGACCATTGACCTGACTGCGGCGGTATTGGGGTGTTGGGGGGTTGGTGGGTTGCGTGTGGGGGGTGCGAGGAGAGGGCGACGACAAAGCGCCGAGACTACCGAGAGGCGAGGGGTCGCTCCCGCTAGGATAGTAGGAGCGGTGTTTTTTCTTTCCCGTCCTCTCCAGTAACGAGGCGGACAGCCTCTTTAAGCTGTTACACGAGGAGTGTTTTAAATTGTGCTCCACTCTCAAATAGGGCTGCTCGGAAGATAGAAAGGGTGGCCAAGTGAGTCCCTCCGCCGACCCCCACCCGACCGCCGGCTTTGAGACCGCTCCTGCTGTTCAACCCCTTTTTCCTACCTCATTCTTTGAGGGGTGTGGTGGGCACAGACTCCTCGGGTTCCTGAAGCGGTAGCCTTTGCAGCGGGCTCCAGATAGCAAAGCTGCCCGTGTGTGTCTGTGAGAATCTCAACTACGGAATCGGCCCTCTGCGAAAATTCGAGCTCGTTCTCTTGAGCAAACAGAGCAATCAGAACCCGGGGCTCGGTCCGCGCGTAGCTCTCTTCCACCCAAGCTCAAAGCGCTGCCCTCGGGTTCGACTCGAGAGATGTGCTCAACGAGAACTCTACCTCGGAGTCAACTGAAGCACAGCGACGGCAGCCCCGTGAGACGCACGAAAATCTCCGCACAGCCAACAAATGCGATGTCAGCGCCGAACGGAATCTCAGTGCACGCGTCGCGATTTGCGAATTGATGGAATCCTGAGCAAATGGGATTAGTGGTCTTCCTCGGACGAGATCGAGCTCATCCTAATACAGTGCTTATGGCCTAGGCTCCGCTAGGGCGGGGAGCCGGAGGGGTGTTTGTGTGGAAATAGACAGTAGGAATAGACACGAAAACACTCGCTCAAGCCGGTGGTACGCGAGCCCCTCGGCCAAGATAACCAGCCGAGAACGAGTGTTGCAGACATTGCTGCGGGTAGTCGGTAAACAGCCTCCTTCCTGGTGCGTTTTGCCTAATTACTTGCAGAGTTTTCCCACCGTGGCGCAGGAGTCCGCAGCATAAAACTCCGTCTGGAAGCGGATGCAACACGTGTCACGTCGGACGATGCTGTCTTTATTTCGCGGATTTCGTCTGGCCTGAGTGCTGATCTCGAGCTTGCAGTCGCTGCTCTTACTGCGGTTCCGCTCGTGCAGCATAATATAGCTTCGGAAGAGCAATAAAGCAGCCTGCGGGCTTTTCCCTGGAATCGGTCACCGTACCCACTTCTGTTCGAGCTCAAATCTCGGTTGCCGAGCCTGTCTGTCCGATCGGCGAGCTGCGGCTTGTCGGCCATCGAAGAATCGAGTCGAACGAATCGATCTCAAAGGAATCTGGTGGTCGAGGTGGCAGCGGTCACAGATGCGGCGGGAATTGAACGCTCGAATGCAAATTTCGTCGAGCCCTTAGTCCTCGCGGCTGTTGCCTTTATACCGAGGGGGGGGGGGAACTTTCCCAACCAGCAATCTCGGCTTCCTGGACAAACTGCTAAACTAGAGTCGAACAGAGTCGGACACCGACGTTTTCGAAACTCCATTTCAACCTCAACGTTGGATAAAAACTCCTCAATCACAGTCAGAGGACAGTCGATCTCTGTTTCTTCTCTGCGTCAGCTTTTAGGAACCCTCGAGTCGCCGATCCGCTCTCACTTGGTTGCTTGCCAGCAGGCATCGAGACCTGCAGACCGGAGCCAGAGCGGGAGCGAGGGATCTCCATTCGAACAGGGTCGTCTCGCTCCCTTGGAGACCTTTTCCTCAGCGTCGCTCATCTACGTACATTTAGACGAAATATGCGCAACAAGTTTGTAGCCAGCCTTCCCTACTCGCGCGGCGGCCTGCATCGATTCCGATTTCGATTCAGTCAATATATACGGGTGGACCGCAGTGGGTTCGGGCAGAGATATGTCCACATGTTCAGGAATCGGTGGGGCTAATGCGAAGACGGTGGGGAAGTGGAGGTGACATTTTTTGGATATTTGGCGAGAATAAAGGAGGGGTGATATTATCCATCACACCTTCGGACCTGAACCCGATCACTTGCGTGGAGGGGAAAAATAAAACCACGTCGGTACGACCTAATTGATGCTCCCATGGCGGTCAGAGGGGCTCACATCGCTCCTCGATGCATGCTCTCGCACAAATTTAGGGGAATCATCAATCAAACTTTTTCCCTGAGCCGCACCATTATGGAGAATGTTTTCAAAAGTGGAATGAGGACCAACCTGTAATAATTCAGACTTGGCATCTCAGACCCGATTTCCCGCTGTGAGAACTCTCTTATTTGAGAAACAAGGCATGCCTGGATCCTGGAACGCTAGTCGAGCCAGACCGCTGAACTGCGTCTCGGCGAGACATTGCTCGCCCAGCTGAATTCGTCCCCCGTGACATTCACAGAGAAGGAATTTCTGAGCTCTAGGATCCCAATCCGGAACACGATCGGACCATGGGATCATTGTCGGGAAGCAGTGTGACGGTTCATCCCTTGACCTTACGGCCCGCTCCATTTTCTACAAAATATTTGTGCCTGTCTCTGTTCATCTCATCGTTGTCCCGGAAGGAGCTTATCCTGGAGACAGCGATTATTTATCGATAGTTGGGCTGACTTGCGAGATGACGTAGCTTCGCCCCGAAGCGAACGACATCCGACCATGAGACGTAGTATGTCGCTTTTTAGTCTAAAAATAAAAATTGCTGGAACGGAGCGTTCCTCTAATACAGGAATCCGACTTTCTCCTACTCGAGGTTCGACCTCATATTCCTTCGTATCCTCGATCTAGGATTTGGCTCGACAGAGTGAGCTAGCTGAACTCTCGTGAGATAATGAAAGTTCTTCTGATGAGTCGTGGGATCTCCCCAGCAGCGTGTACGAGATGGCGCGCCATAGTGATGTTGAATGATATAATGGAACGGGAGTCAAATCATTGTGCTCATGAATATCGATATCCGACCTTGGAGTGAGGCACCTGTTCGTTATCGGGGCGCGTGTCCTCCCATCGGCGTATATCTTACGGTCCGATTGACGAGAGCCGGCTTCTGGAAATCACCGCCCAAAGCGAGGATGATACTGTGATTCCGCTCTCGGGGGCTCGTCTCAGCGATCCAGTCGGTCTCGCCGGTTGCGGAGCGGTGTCGGATTCGCAGGAATGAATGCATCGATGTCTGCGGAATATAAGTCTGTAGCTACGTCGGTCGTTATGTACATACAGATACCCACTACGTTTCTCCCATATGTTTACGCAGCTAGGCAGGTGTTTATGCTCTCGTTCCATGTTCTCCCGCGAGAAGGGGTTTCTCCGCTCAAGGATCAAGTGTCTGCTTCCCGCTCTCGTCTGCTCCACTTCCCTGGCTGCGAGGAATCAACTCTGCGGGCTCGAGCAAGAATCCTCTGTTCCATACGTGGGTGATGCAGGGGGGACAGGGAGGGGCGGATACAAAAAATAACTACACTTGATAATCGGATTGATGGTCGTCAATCGTCCCGTGGCTATCATAGGAGAGTTCCTTCCGCTGCTCCAGAGATGCACGCTCGGAGGATCGACAGCAAGTCCGCGGAGATTCTGATGAACAGCGGGACGTCTCCCCCGGGGAGAGCCCCCAGGCTTCCCCTGAAGGAAAAAAGCCGGAGGCAGCCGAGACGGTAGCATTAGATCAGAGTGCCTCTCAAATATACATATGTAGTGACCCCAACAAAAACGTCGTCGTGAGGACTTCTCGTTCCGATTAAGGCGGTTGATTCGTATGGGAGGGGAAAAACTGGGAAAAACACAGTATCCGTGAATCAAGAGGACCCTTCGGACGGACTGCGGGACTCTCATGCTAATGAGCCTTGCTCGAGATGAAAGTACTTCGTACGGTGTCCTAGCACGTCCTGATGTGCGATTCTGCAGGAGATTTCGTCGATCCAACGTTTAGCATTGAGCGTAAGAAAACGCTTCTGGGGAATCGTGATGAGGAGAAGAATTCATCTTTCCGTCCTCTCCCTTCTCGAGTCCGCGCTTGAGCGCGGGGGCCGAGCACGGGGTTCCGTGGCTTGGTTTGACCGAATTCGAGGCACTCTCAGACTTATTACTTCGCACCATGTGCGAGAAGAGCGTCGGCGACATATGGGGATGCTCCGCGAGGTGTGCTCGCCTGTGTGCCAGGAGACTGACTGAGTGCTTGCTCGCCTGTCGGCCTGCTACTACTCGGTGTTGGTCGCTGTTATATTCAATAATTCAACAGGGTCTGCATTATAATTCCGCTGTATGGCTGCATGATACTATCGCGCTGCCACAGTGCTTTGCTGCTGAATATCCGTGGTGGGAGTGCTAGCTAAATACAGCACGCTGCTCGAAACTCACCGTTGGTGTTGTACGCAACAAATCGTCAGATTTTATGCCAGAAACAGGTCGAAGCTTCGTTCTATGGGAGCTGCTGTCTCCTTCTGGAAGTTCATCGGAAAACTTGGTGATCCCGCAAAGGCCGAAAGTTCAGGGTTTCGCATCGGGGGTATCACCTGAGTGGCGCCATTTTCTTAGCAGAACGGGAAAAAGAAATTCAAATGGGTCGCAATCGTGGTTTGAATTGAATCAACATCCGATGGAAAGGGGAAATGATTAGATGGCTATGATCTATGATAATGATAATAGAAACAAGAAGTTAATAATGGGCGATCCCCACGGCAATATTGCAGCGTCGCATCCGCATTAATCGACATCCTTTCTTCCCTTTCAGCCTTCCACAGTCATTGGTGAAGATGGAGCATTTCACTGGGTCTGCGCCATTCGTGGTAAGTGCTTTGTTCAGACGAAATAAGGCAGAAAGCGAGCGGACTCGCAATCGTGCCGTTCGCTCACGAATTGAAGCCATTCAAGTCTGGCTTCACTCCGTGGCAGTACCCTCCCATCTTTCGAGAGATGCTCGTTCCTTCTGAGCTGGAAGCATGAGGAGCTGGGGATTCGGCAGGGTAACGATTGAGACTATTTTCGATGGTTTTCTATTTCATCGGAAGAACGTTCTTTCGTCCCGCTGCTCTTCCAGGAGCAACAGAAAAACCTGTTTGTTCGGCCGTCCATCTGGGAGGTAGGTTTCTTCCTCGTTCCCTCCAACGAACTTGATTCTCCTGGGAGTGAAGTGAAGCTCTAGAATGAGATCGAAGGGATGAGGATGGTTTAGTATCGGGCGAGAACTGGGAAAATACGGGCTCAGGAAGAAGAGTAGTGGGTTCGCAAAAGTCCAGGCAGACCAGAGTGAAACGAGGTTCGGGAACAAGCGAGAATCGGGGTGGCCGATGGGGGTTTCGCATGGAGGAAAAGGAGGCGTTGGAATACTGTTTAATCTGGAGGAGCGAGGAGGAAGAGTGGATATGGGAAGACGTTCGGGAAACGAAGATCCCGGATAGCATAAGTGTTCTAGTCGAGCAGCGGCTGGAAACGGGAGGGCAATGCGATTCGATTGCAGATAACGAGCAGGAGCCGGAATCCAGACGACGGATCGAGGATGAGAGGCGGTTGAGAGAAATCCAGGAGAAAACCGGGGCCGACCGTGAACCGAATGATGGACGTAGCCACAGTGGAATTCGAGCTGGAATAATATCCAGTGTGTGATGTCCCAGGATCGAGGAAGCCAGGTCTCGACTCGAAGGGTTTCGGTCTCGATACCGCGGGCGCATCCAGACCTAGCGGAATCCTGATGGTTCCTGAATCAGGGTTGTGGCGACCTGCAGGAACAGCCTCTTGATCATCTGAGAAAGTAGAAGGAAGCACCGTCGACGCTATTGGACGCGCAATCAGTCGGCTCCGACCTAGCGTCTCATTCAATTCCATGGAGCTCGGGCATTACCGGCTGATTCGCGATCTGAGCCAGTACAGCTGAGCGGCGGCTGACCGTAAGTGTATGGGTGTGTTTCCACTCCGATCGCTTCCATCCATCCTGAATTAATCCTGTGACGGTGCTACCTCCTTGGAGCACCTCATGATAATTCCGTCGCGCTCTATCGGAACTCCACGCTTTTGAGCGGATTCATTCATCCGTGCGTCTTTCTGTCGGATATTGAGTAGTGTAGCCGTCATTGCGACGTCGGCGTTCGCAACCTCCACCACTCCACCGTGAGCGCTGGCGCGTCGAGAGCCTTCCACGGCCGATTCCGTGACTCCCCCGTCCTCCTGTCCTGTATCCGGATGAGATCGGAGGTCAAGACCGACCAGTGTGGATATTGCACGAAATCAGGAAGTGGGAAAGACGTCTACAGGTGAGGGACGTCCGGAGGGGGGATCTAGGGCTACCGATAGATATTTCTCATCTTTGTTTCGCGTCGCTCAGCTTCGCAAGTGATGTTCGGTGGGATCTCCTCGTGGCGGGTACGTCGGCCGACCTTCTCTGTTTTTATTGCGCAAGCATCGCTGCCATAGGATTTCTCTTCCGAATGCGTTCTCTTGCCACATGTCCGGCGGAGAAATCCCTGAATTCCCCGCACGCCGCATCTCGTGTCATGTGGGGCAAGAAAGCACGCGGTTGAGGGATGAGGCAGATGCGGCAAGACGACCCCTTCAAAGGTTGACGATCCGGGTCTGACAAGCAGCGCAGGCCCCCGTCTGAGGGCAGGGGTCGAAAGGATTGATGTTATGTCGCGGCAACCAGTCGCCGATGTTTTGTGGGAAAGCGATCTTCGCCCCATGGTTTTGTTCCTATCGAGTGCTCGAGCGCGTGAGAGACTGGATATCGGATAAAAACTCGAGTATCGGTCGTCCGCAAGCACCAAATGACATCGTCGTCGCCTTTGCCTTCGCTGTGGTTTTCACCGTCGAGGGATGCGTCTCTGACTGCTGTTCCGACTCGTGCCCTTCAGTCTCCGAGTTTCTGTGAGTAACGACCGAGTCATATCTCGCGTTCGAGCGGGGACACAAAGCGTGTAAGGCGGGTGTAATTCCTATAGTCGTCATCGGAACGACGTTTGTTTGCGAAGAGAAGATATGCATTGAAGTTCATCGACTCGGAAGATGCCGCTTTTCGGAAGAGCTCATCCCGAGGGATGAGTTCGTTTGGATCCCGTCGCTCACGACTATCCTGAGGAGTAGGAGATCCATGTTGCAGTACCATCGTTCAGTGTCCCGACTCTCATCCTCCGATGCGATTTTTCTGTTTGTGGATTTCTGCACGAACAAGCCGTCATGTTTTTCTCGAGGGACTCGTTATTCGTACCCGTCCGCGAGCTGACGAATCGTCCTTCCTTCTCACTTGGAAACGGTATCGATCGCGAGATGTTCTCTCATTTTTCATCGGGCCAAGCGCCATTGGAATCTGTCGATCGGGATGGAAGAAAGGGAAGAATATTGTAAACAGTTCAAGCTGTAGGCTCATCGGAATTCACGCTCTCGTCCGGCAATCGCTGGCGCGAGTTGGAGTGGACGCTCAGTCATGCGACTACATTGTAGGATGCCGAACACGTCTACGACTGATGAATTGGCCGATTAAGGCTCTAATCGAATACAGGTGTGTGGACCGACATACCACGGGGTGCGAGGACCTCATCCGACCGACCGTCCGGAACGGGCTGCCGGCGCAGGGTCGGAACCTCGAGGCTCCTGTCTCTCTTCCCGAGACATGCCTCAGAGCCTCAGAGTACTCGAGGAACTTTAAATGGGAATGAAAGTTCCTGATAATGGTGGATACGGGAGCCCGTCGGTCATGACGATAGAGAGTTGTAATGTATGCGTAGCAACAGCGATGCTTGCGATGCGTTCCTGAGACATGAGAGGGGTTCTAGGATTTTTCACTGTTGTGTGAACGCAGCAGGTGGTGATTCCGCTGAGACAACAGAACTCCGGGCCGACGCCGCCGCAGACGAATCGAGGCAACCCACTCATTTCAATGCCAAGGTTGGCGCGGACGTCGCGGGGTGATTCCGAGCTGCAATCACATCCTCACGAGCACCATGCGGACAACCGGATGCACAGTTTAACAGTCGAGGCAGGAACAGGACCGAGTAAGATTGCAGGAAACATCGGCAGGCCGCTGGCAGCCGGCCTCTGATCTCAGTCTGCTTTACCTGCTCGCCCCACATCGCGTGAGCTTTCTGAATGTAATTCAAAACGCGGCAACAACCCCATGAGCCCCACGGAACGTAAGGAACGGGCCGAGTTTCGTGTGCAGACACAAGCTGGGAGGGTTGCTGCACGCTCGAAGTGTTCTGACCAGCCGTCGCCGTCCTAAGCGAAATCTTCGTCACGTCTGTGAATGGAAATCTTAATTATTCCTCCGTAGAAATCTCGTATGGCCGCATAGGCATTCGCTAGCTCGTTATCAGCACGGTGCTACCCAGATCGGTTCCGACAACCCTCCGAGCCTCGGGATGAAGGTTCGAGTGCTCGACGATATCACAAGCAAGCCCCCTTCCAGAAAGCGAGTACGACCGAGTGATGGACGAAAGACAGCCCCGCTGTGAGACGGTCCACGACATGTCACGGAAGTTGTCTCTTCAGTTATGACATCCGTCGTCAGTGGAGCAGAGCATAGCCGTTTCCTTCGACGGTCGGGCGCGTGTTCGTGTGGCGATTCCACTCATTCAAAGAAGCAGTCTATCAGTCGGCACTCTGTGACTCGATTGCTGTGCTCGAGCGACGCTCAATGATTCAGTGGAGCAGGCTTTCATACGAGCGAAGGAAACTGAATGAGGCCACGGCTCGCTGGGCTAATCAGCTCCTCACGTCGCGCCCTTGCCCCATCGCCCCCCTCCCGACCACTGGCTAGCAAGCATTGCCCACGAGCCACGAGAGTTAATTATTTTGCCTGATTTCGCGCGCTTGCTCTTGACTACTCGCGACGTCGAACCGTTGGTGGCGATCGCTGTGACGAGCAGTGGACAATGTCGTAACTCGGGCTGCGCACCGGCCTCGCGGAGAGCGGAAAGGTTCAGCGAGCGAAAGCGTTAGGAATTACGCTTCGGGACCGCAGGGAAGCGTCACAGAGTGAGCTTCGTCTCCTTCTTATTCTGCGCCTCTCGCCGACGCGACGTCCGATGTTTCTGTGCGAAAAAGCTGGGGGAGCAGCGAGAAGAGACATGAGGCTTTAAAGTCGGCTCCGCGAGACCGTCCTTCGACGGGGATTTCGGGAACACGATCCCATCGTTTACGTTATCCGTCTGCTCCACTGCAACCGATTTCGAGTCTTCCCTTCGACGGCGTGCGCCGCAGATTCGAGGAAAACAAATATTAGAATTTTTATTTGACGGCCTTTCGACTTGGCTGTTTATTATTTTAAGCTCAGCCCTCTCACTCGTGCGCTTCGACGCCATGCGGAATCCGAGAGGGATTTAATTCATACGTGTGGATTCGAAGAGATGAGAAATAAATACGGCCATGATAGGATTGTCGCTCCGATCCCTCACTCCGAATATCGGTTCCACGAATTATGGACGCGGAATATCGGGTCAGGTTTCGAATCGAATGGGTTTCTATCGAGACTGTCTGGGATTCTGCGGTGAAAATATCCGCACGACCTCGGATAGATGAATAGAAGAAACGAAACGGCGAAAGCCGTGCGGGGCTCGACGGACGGACCTAGGGAGTGGACGAAGAGACATTAACTCATTACTTCCTCTCATCACTTCTCCCGGATAAGATTGAGAATTCCCCCGCTTATACTTCGCGTCGTCATTGTCTGCCATGTCCCTCGAGCCACCCCTCCAATGGCTCTCCATCTATTCTTCCCTTGTTCGCTCCGCGCTATATTTCTCGCGCTCGCCTTTTGATGTACGTCGTCGTCCTCTTAATTTTTCTTTGCTGCTCCTCGGTCGAGTCGTCCGCGCAGACTCTATTCACTGGACTCTCACTGAGCATCGGCGAGGAGCCCTAGAGGCGAATAGCTACGCGAAAGGAATGGGCTTGGAGGACGCTTTCGATTCATGTGCGCGGTCGAGAGTTTTCCATGCTCGGTTTTCCCGCCGAACCTCTCCAACACCGGGAGTATCGATTCTACTGCTCGTTTACCGAACACTGAGTCCGTTCCGGCGAGCTCGTGATCCTCAGGCCGCGAACCATGCTCCGATGGGGTTTATCTCTAGACCAAAAAGTTGCAAGGCAATCATTACTTACCCGTGAGCCGTGAGTCACCTCCTCCCCATTCCATGGTCCGAGCGGCTTACCTAATTTGCCTCACCCGGGGCGCTCTTGTTTGCGGACTGCGCTCTCGTGTCCCGACATCCCGGATGAAGCTTTAGGACGTGGTAACCAGCTTACGACACGGAAGCCAGCTCAAGATATTCGGGGAAGCCCCTTCGGACTTTCCTGCAATCGCCGGGTCAGCGATTCTCGCCTGTCCACTTGTTGATCGATGCGAGACTGCTCAAGTCTGTCGGTTTCCAGGGAATTCATGCGGTGTCCACACAAACGCAACCGGAGCTCCCTCCCTGAAGGTCCTGGCTCCTGGCTGTAGCTCGTGAAGTTCCTTCTCTGTGCCGCATCGGAGCCCGAGTCAAAAAATCCGGAGAGCTTCATGAGCATGTACCAGAAGCCTTGAACGAGTATCCGATGATGTTGTCTTCTCTGTTCCCGGCTTGCCTGAAGGCCCTTTCTTGTGAGGTGTACCTATGTACATTTGTTTATTTCCAGCCTCCGCCTGCTTGAGCTTGCTGTCGACTGCGTTGAATTTACACGAAACGAAATCTCTCCACTATGACGAAAGCGTATTCGGTTGCTGTCTCCTTGTGCCTCGAGTAGTAGTGTGTGTTTGTGTGTTGAAGAGCTTACGAGCGGAGCCGGTATAACGTCGTTGTATCGTTGAGTCTTGCGCGTTCCTTTTTCTCGTTGCTCCGCACTGCGTCCGATTCTAATGTTGTGCTGATGCCGTTGTCGTCACTGACGGGGCCGAATGACCCGGGCAGAGGACGTGCGCCGAGATACATTATGTAAAATTGTTTTCTCTTTTCAAAAACCTCCTGCCTATGATGCTTCTTGTAGATGGAACCGGGACGCGGGAGGCAGAGAGCCTCCCGCCGACGACGTCGAAGGAGAACGTGATGGAGCTGACCGTGCACGATCGTGTGCCTTGGAGGTGGATCAGGGTGCTTCATCGGGGGTTTTTTCCACTTGTGGTGGAAACCGGGCATTTGAGGCCCCTTTGTAACGCTCGAGAACCTCCTGTTGTCCCTCATGAAAACGCTGCATGAATATGTGTCTTTCCGCAACCAGACATGGAGGAGAAAAAACGATCTATCATCAACATCCTGCGTGCTCATCGACCCCGGTTCTCATTACAGCCTGACGGGACACTTGCACCATGAGCCTGGGTCTGATATCGACCTGTGATTCTCCCACTGATTTCCCTTCAAGAGACAATCGAGCTTATATATTTTTTTCTTCAAGGTCGCTCGCTTCGAGGTCGCTCGCTTTGAGGTCGCTCGCTTCGAGGTCGCTCGCTTTGAGGTCGCTCGACTGTCGAAGTCGCACAGGCTTCGGCTTCCGGCCAGCTGGGGGCCGAGAAATAAAAAACCGGCGAAAACCGAAAGCGAGGTCGGGGCCTACAATTGTAACGCCACATCTGCTAACGGCAGATTTCCGCTGACTGCCATAAAGGAGAGCGGAGGACCTAAACGGCGAACCCTTCATAGCCCTATGGCCGCAAGCTGGCCATTTTCTCTCCGGCTTCATATTTGTATCGGCTAGCCCGCCCGCCTCCATTTACGTCCGCACGGCTGCGTGCCTGTTCGCCTGCCAGGTCGACGCAAAGGCCCGGACGAGAGCGATTCGGGTGATGCGCGTTCATTTCCGAAAAGAGGGAAAAATTAACCAGCCGTCAGAGATGAAGCGATGGAGTTCCAAACATGTCTCCTAGTCAGCGAAAACTTGCCAATCTTCCGACGGCGTTGCTTATTTACGAAAGCGAGAGCGGAATCCCAGATAGGATGCTCGTGACGCCGCCAATCAAACTTTTGACTCCAGCATCGATTTCACGAACTTCTCCGGCCAACTCGTGCCGGGCGCGTCACAGTCGGCCGAGTCCGCAACGGAACCTTGTATCGCCTCACGCGAAGTTAAATCGAATGTTGACGTGGACTGCCTCGGGCTATCCGGTAAACGGCGAGACATCGAGAGCGGCGAGCAGAGATGAGAGGGGCCGCCTCCGAGTTTGCGCCACTGCGACTCGAGTCGAGACACCGGACCAATCGTCACCGAAGTGAAGGACTGCGGCAAACGGAACGGGGAAAGCTCTGCTGTCACCACTCAAGAGTGTCTTAAACCTCAATCAGTCATCCGGAGTAGAGTACGTCTACTTCCCCCTCGTGCTCGAGAGGGAGATACGATTTCGAACGGAGCTTGCTTACGCGGAACGCCCTCGGATGGAGCCCTTATGAAAATCTGATGTGGAATCGAGACGAGGTACAACGATTCTTGTCTGAGATGCGGAGTTGGTTAGTCGGACCTCGACTCCTTCAATTCTCTTGTACCGGGACGTAGGGGCAGGGGATCCACTCGCACGTGCTATTGGCAGGTCGGGAAGAACTGGCGAGTGAACCAAAACAATGAGCTCCCTCCCATCTGAATCATGGCACTATTTGTGGATCGTCCTTTCGTCAGTCGGTTCGTCCATACGTTCATCCCTTCGTTCATCCAATCTCCCGGCAATAAGATCTGTACACCCTGCTTTGAGTGGTTGGGCGCCCAGCCGCCTTCTGTGATGCCCGCTGGCTGGACGTTGTTGTTATCATCGTTCCCCGGCGGCCGCCCCTTCTGTCGGACGACTTCGACAAGCGGACAAGCAGGGTAAAGAACGGGGAGCTAACGTCGCCTACACCTGTCTACACATCCACCACGATCTCCAGGAGCAAGCTGGGGCGCTCCTCGGGTGGAGCAGGAGCCTTGCAAGTCTACTACGTCTACTTCGCGAAATAATAAGCGAGCAAGGATTCAAAGGAAGAGGGGGAGGGGTAGAGTCCGAGAGTGCTGAAGGTAAGGTGGTAAGGCGGAGGGTGGAAATGAGAGGCATAGGAAGAGAAGATTCCTGTCTCTAGCTAACAAAGGAGGGCGAGTGTGATTCGAAGGTTATTTGAATTTAAAAAAACGAAAAAAAGCGCATGATGAATCAAAACGTGACCGAGCGCTTTTGACTTCCGCGCATATCCGTTTTCTCGAGATTGGGCTCACCGCACGGCAATTTTCAGGCTCTTAGATTTCGGAGAATCATTCCATCTGTCGACGGTGACAAGCGATTCGTGATACCGTTACTCTTACGTCAGCAGTACGAGTAGCGGCTCTTCATGGGGATGCGAACTTCAACAAGATAAGGAGGCGTCTGTCGACGATTTCCCATGACAGAGGAACACCTCGGAGCTATTCATGAGCCTCGAGATAAATGTGGCATTCCCTGATAGTTTTGATCCCAGAAAGCCCGGCCTACGTTTCCGTCTGTCCTCGGCATGTTGCGTATTCGGAATCATTGAGATGCTCCGGGGATGTAAAAGCGGCGTCTCCATCAGACCCATCAGGAATCGAGATCCTGGTTCCGAACATCCGTGGAGTGAGGTGTGCACTCGGTACGCGTCGTCGGGATTCTCAGTATTGAGGAATCTCCAGAACGTATATTGCAGACCACAGCTGCTGTTATTGCTGCTGTACGCATCAGTGCTGCTTCTCTCGCGAGAGCGATACTCCCGAGCACGTTCTCATTCATCCTGCACTGGCCTTGGCAACTATCAGGAGTGCAAACGGTCAGACGAGCTTTTACGGGGTAAGTCGAACAGAGTTGACCAATCGTTTGGCAATCGTTCCGCGCCTGTCCGGATGAATAGCTGAGGGAGCCCCGCTCGCTCGGCGAATGGCTAGCAGTCGCGAAGAATGAAATCTGGAAGGAGAGGAGAAAACTCATCAGAGGCTCTCTCTCTCTGCTCCGACGAAGTCAGCATGCAAATTTGTGATGGGCGCTGGGATTCTCTGCGTTTCATGCTGTTGCCGTCGCCAGCAGCAATTCGCAGTCCGCGGGATAATAAGCAGATTAAGATGATCTGCAACAGCGAACGAGAAAATGTACAGAGCGGGGAACGTGCAAGAAGGCTTGCTCTCGGTTTCGCATGCGTCGACACGCTGAGCCGGGGCTGGAAAGAGTCTCGTTCTCTTCCTCCGGGCACCGAGGGGTCGAAGCCAGGATCCGAGAGGAAGGGGTTCTATCACTTCGGCAAGAACTGCTCATTCCCCTGCCCGACAGGATTTTGGGGAACCTAAGGGGGAACAGGACGAGGCAGCCCGAGAATGTTGTTGAGGGCGCCGCTGCATGTCTTTGCCACGGGAAAAGTTCGGATAGGGGGGAATAGTCAACTTTGCATTATTGGATTCCGACAGTGGTCGCTCGCAGATGTCCCGATCACCAGGGGATGAATGCAACGACGACGGTGGAGACCGCAGCGAAAGGAGCCTAATGAGACTGCACGCAATCGCGGTTTATGCCGTTGTCGCGGACTCGCCGAGCTCTCCTGGCTCTTGAACGCTTGACGCGGTAGTATGACGAGTCTCATCCTGAGCCCGAGGCAGTGCGATTCCCTTTGCCATTCTAGGGACGGTAATGATGAATACAATTAAGACGATTGCATACCTGAAGCCTGACGGACAATCGCGACCGATCGACGGGTGAAAAACTCCGCGGGACCTCGCTCCGGGCTCCGGACCCGAGATAGCGAAAGCCGCGCGCCGCGGCGTCTACCACCTATGAAATCTATGATTTCCGCGATGAAGTTTCAAGACCAGGGAGCGGGATAGCTACGAGCAAACATGATCGAGCGAGTGGAGAAGGATCCATTGATGGGCAAGGAGCTCCATTCCAATTCGAGTTCGCTCTCCGCGATCTGAAGAGCTTCCTCGACTGCGACGACATAAAATCAGGGCTCCATTCGGAACTTCTGAGATTGACAAGGACGCTTCCTGAAAAGCCAGTAGATACCACGGAGCTCTCTCCTCACTGTTTATGCTTTGATCCATCTGTGCGTCCGGCGTCCCTCCGTACTGAGTATTCGATCATTTGCATTGCAAAGCGTGTTTCCAACTTGAGTAGAGAAAACGAAGTAAAAACTTGCTTGCTCGCCCTGCTCCGCTGCTGCCGCTGTCGTCCTTCTCGCAGCCGGGACGGCCGCGTCCCCTCATCGCGGGAGGGAGGCGAGAGGGAATAACACGCACCCATCCTTCCACCGTCGTCGGCGGAGAGTTAGCGGGAGATTTACCGAGAGAGAATGAAGTGAGGTGGCGAAAAATCGGGAGCGTCGTCGAGTAAGGGGATTGCCGTGAGAAAAAAGGCATCCGCCCAGCCATCCCGTGCTCAACGCTTAACCGGCTGCGTTGGTCGTCGGGGTAGTCGGGTAAGTGCATTGCTTCCCCGGGGTAATTACTGTAATGTATAGAATACATTGTGCCGTATGTGTCATCGATCAAGCATTCACTGTCCCGACGAGCAAACCTGTCGTCCACTGTTGCTTCGTTGATCAGGCTGTCCAACCGAGCGTTGTTGAGTAAACTAACGGCGCGGCGGCCGGCAGTACGGGGTGTCTGTACGTCCCGGCGGGTGATGAAGGGACCCCTGCAGGAGGGGGGGGGGGGGAGGTTCGTCGACGCCTCTGTTTCCCTGCCACGAATGTTTGACTTTTTACCGGAAACAAACGACTCGTACCCGGAGAAAATCTCATGCTCGGCCCCCTCCGCTCTCTGAGGGCGAAATGGAGAATTGCGGTGGAGGAGGCGAGACGGGATGGGGGCTCGACGGAGATACCGGGACAAGAATTGAGATGTACACCCCAGCCGACATCAGCGGGAGCCTGAGGTGTGAGGCATGGGTCCACGCATGGGCTGAAAAGCGGTGGGAAGCATTTAGAGCGAACAGAGGAACCGTTGGGGAGATGGAGCTGAAATTGCGGCTTTGACAACGATTTCTATATTTCTTCGCGCTCCTTAGCGGCTTTGCGAACGTCGACGCAATCGGTGTGCGGGACCCCCCTGCAACCAGCTTGCGAGCCGATTTGCTCCGCATTACCACCTCGCATGGGGCCAGCTTCCTTCTTTTCCTGACTCCCGTGGCGCGAATATCAATCCGAGGCGCTTCCATGCGTCCGTCCGTCCATTCATTCCTCGCTTCGCAGAATTGCATGCATGGCCGGTTGGCTCGTTGCTTGTTTCCGGAACGAAAGGTGCCGACACACAAAGAGCTGAAACCACGCAGAAGGTCAGCCGTGACGCGAAGTCGGAGATACGGAGACTAGTAGGCAGCCGCTCTCTTGTGCCCGAACCGTGCCCTGATCTATCCATCAAGCTTACAGTTAGCTCTCGCGAGTCGTGAGATCGTGAGAGATTGGATTTTCTCTTTGAGAAAGATATCATACGGAAGAGTGGGTTGGGGCTCTCCGCCGTCGAAATTCGCGCGAGTGGGGTGCGCCAGGGGTTCGATGGGCACGCTCGGGCGTATTGTCATCGGGATGACTGGTCTAATAATTCTGCTCCTCGGATCTTTCGCACAATTTCCAGCTGAGAATCGGCATCTTTTCTAGACTGTGGAACTGGCCGGAGGATCCCACTAATTCCCGGCATTTTCCATGGCGGAAAGAACGAGACGAAGGGGGCCTGTGACGTTGCCGATCGTTTACGCGGAAGAAGCTAGGAGCAACGAGCTGTGAACTAGACTGCGGCGGAGGAAAAATCGAGACTCGACAAAAAGAGAAGGCTCTCACGACTTCAGAAACACTGGGGGCTGATAGCTCTGGAGGGAAAACCGACGATAGCACCATGCGGCCCAATGTTGGAGGGGGTGCTCTCGCGGATGTACGAGCGAGAAGGAAGAGGATGGCGGAGAAGAGTGCGCCACCACATGAGACGAGTAGAATGCACTATCGACCTAGACTGCGAAGGGCGTCGGCGGGATTGAAAGCGAAACGGGCTCGCTGACTTGGGGGCGACCGGGGCCGGTAGGGAACGGAGGGCTGGCGAGCAAGCGGGAAAGCCATTTTTCACCAAGGCAGCCACGAGATCGTTTCTTCGGGGCTCTGTCAGATGAACCGGGAGATTGGCCACTTAGCAAAGGCAGTAGCAGCAGAATGGAACGAGCACTGCCAGCAGTCAGAAGGCCCCATGAGTAGTTGCAGTCGAGTAGTTCTACCCGGCAACGAAGCAATGCAAAACTAACTGACTGACAGACTGGTAGACAGATAGGCGGCTGGAAGGACGAGCGAGAGGACTGACGGATAGAATGGAGGAGGTCTTGCCGACGGGCAGAGTCACGGACTGGCTTGGAAGGAGCAATACCAGCGCGCCTAAATGCGCTCCTGTGTCTGTGTGAGATGGCCTTGCTGTAGGATGTGCGAAGGTCTTCAGGCCACGGAGCCTTACGACCCATCAGTGGCCCGACCTCTGCGACAATCAATCGATCGGTCTCTCCAGCTCTTCGGCACCACATCGACGAGGATATCGTTCCTCTTCTAATGTAGCCCTACAAAGGTCGATGCTAATTGTTTTTTGCTCGATGTCCTCAACATTGGAGACTTGAGGGTTCATTTGCACAATGCATTTTCGACCCCTCTCAATCGATGCAGTCCGATGAAGAACAGAGCCTGATTTTCTCAACTCTCGGTGTCCTTAGCTAGTATTAATCCGTTGCAAGATGCGCTTGCCCTCGATTCCGCCAATGGATTGATCGACATCGACGGTGATCAGTAAGCAATGAGAATGGGGGGATCTCGAGAAACTCCGCGGGATACTCGTCTCCTGTGTACACGGACTCCGAGGCAATTTCCTCGGAGGAGTTCCCCGAGAGAGAATCCCCCGATAGCGGTCGTCTCTAGAAGAATCGTGTGAATTCTCGAGCTGCATCCGGTCGGAAAAAAAAGTCCCGGAACGCCGAGCAAGAGAGAATCAAAAGATCGGACGTCACTGGAAGAAACAGCTGCACACAGTGAGAGAAGCAACCGCCCGGCGGGAAACGATGCGGCAGAGCGTAAATATCGACGTATAGATTGCGCTCTCAACTAGATTTTCTTTAGCTCTGTTGTTACTGAGTTTCGGGTACACACATGTGCCCCATTCATACGGGGATCCATCATAATATACAGAGCGATCGCTTTGTGAGACTTCCGTGTTGTTTATTATTAGCGCCGGCAATCCAGGGGGAGCAGCCGAGCTTGAGCGCCGGAACATGCGCTACTTTTCAAAGCACCTTCTCAATCAGCGCCCAATTTATTCCCGGCTGCTTAACGACCCATCGGCACCGGACGGCATGGAATGCGTTCGATCCCTCCCGTGGATGAGCTCCGTCGGTCCGACGGCCGGTCACGAACTCTCGCAGCATGAAACTGTATCTTTTGAAGGGGCTGATTGGCCGAGAGGACCCTTCGCAGGAACTTCATCCACTCGCAGACTTTCCGAGGAGATTCCCGGGTAGATACAAGGAGTCGAGCATTCCTTATGTGTACTCGGCGAGATTTTGAGCCCGGTCACAGGATGTGGGCCAAGTCTTGTCCGCATTGAACACGCCCGCGGCCAGGACTCCTACCGGGCCGGAACGCACGTTGCAATCCGTCTGGAAGATAAGAGCTTGTCCCGGAAGCTGCTGCGGAAGCCACCCTCGGAAGCGGGCGCGTACCGGCAACCCCGCGTTCTTTGTCGCGGGAATTTCCACCAGCAGCTGCAAGGGCCCGATCTACTCGGTTGGCCGACTGACCGTTTGCCTGCTTGACCGACCGAGCATCCGTGGCCAACTTCCAACGTGGCTGATTCGGCAGAGACGGGAGCTACTGCCCGTCGGCCAGCCGAGGAGATCATGAGCAGATGCAGCCTGTCGTTGCGCGGAAACAAAGCGAGAAAATATTACAATGAAAACGATGACACCAGACTAGCGTTGACGGCTCGTCCAGCTAGAAAAGTAAGTCTCGAGCTCATGCCGCGCTCGGGACCCCGAAGAGTCCGCGAACGGTCGCGCATGGACTACGCCGCTGGAACCAAAACGCGACGCGACATGTCCTCCGGGAGGATCAAAATTAGCTCTGGGACAGGTTTGGAGCGGCTAAGCAGCGTAACAACGCCACTCGCAACATCAGAATCAGAACTGTGCGGAGGAACCGTGGCCCGAACTAAATGGCGGCTTCCGGCCGGTGGAGGATTCGCCGGGAAGCATCCTTTATCCCTCAGCCGGCTTTTTACTGCACGGCTTGCGCTCGGAGCTCGAGCCACACCATACGCAGCCGTACGGGGGTCTGTGTATTATGAAATAGGCAAATGAATATTCCCGCCGCTGCTGTATGCTAAACACCATTCGCTGCTTTCGCGCGGAGCTCAAAGAGATGATGATGAAGCTTATTAGATTATCCCGGTGCAATATTGGCGAACCGGTCCCGGCCGCCCCCGTTACTAACATCACCCTCAGCGGCGTTGGGATCAGGGAGAAAAGGTGGAAAACCAGGAGAAATAATAATTATAATCGAAGAACAAGATACAAGCAACGAGGTGGCTCGCTGTTGATCCGACTGGACTCGGACGGATCTCAGAAACGTGGTCGACGGCTAGACTGTCCCAATAATCGAGGAATGAACTCGAAGTCTATTCTCAGAGCGACCCTGAGTCGTCCAACAATAACATATCGCGTTCCACGATTCCAAGCATGAGAGCGGTCGATGCTGGCGAAGATGGCGGAGTTTACAGTTCGGGGAATCCCGTCGAGTCGACATCAACGTAACGCGACGTGCTGTTTATCGTGGCAGACCGCACTTTTGATGTGGTTCAGCGCCGTCGCGACCGTCTGCCGCGTTGGCAGCTCCCCGAGAAAAATTGAGGTTTAGTGGAAGGAGCTCGGACGGACAGTCGACGGATGTGGACGGAATGTGGATCTCTAACGAAGAACAACGACAGCAGCGCAGGAAGAGGAAGCTGAGCATGTACGAGAGACAGGGAGCCGTCCAGCAGTTTTATGTCCGTCTGGGGAGTCGTTTTGAGTTCAGAAAGATGCGCCTTTCCTCGCTCAACCGGCGCGCGACTCTAGACGGGAGCTTTCAGGAGAAGAATAGGGAGGCGTTCTCTCGGCGGTCATTCGAGCGTCGGGGCATCTGCTGCTGTTTGCGGTGTTGACCGAACGGCGAGCTGGTGGCGTAGACAAGCCATAAGTTATCTTGGCTGCTCGAGGCACCGGGTCTGCAGTCTTTCGGCACCGTGTTTCCATCTGTTCCTGCTTCGATTGCAGAACTTGTTCACCTCGACGTGGGCTCTGAGTTTGCAGGATGCGCCCGGAGTCGAGTCCATCGACCGCCCTCTCCGAATCACGAGACAACACTAAAAACATTGAACGAATATGCGGTCACATACACTACGGGTGTCGAGGTTTCCCCTCGAGTCGATGATCGATTCCGACGCGCGGATGAAATTCCCGTTACTCTGATCCAGCATCGCTTCATGGCCGTGTCCTCCGGGGGACATCACCTTACAGTTTGGCAACTTCCGGTTCTTGCGGCTCTGCCAATGATTGGCAGAATAAGTGGATATATGGCGAGTCGTCGGTACGAGGGTCGTTATTCCTTTGTTGATGAAGTGTTAATGGGCCCATCGCTTGATGGCGGCGGATGCGCGGGAGACAGAGGAGGGCGAATCAATACATGGGCAAGGCGAAATCAATACACATTCATTGATAGTTGCGCGGGACGGAGGAGCAGGTTCCCTATACAGAAGGACGGTTAGGGCAACTTGGCAAGGAATTCCTGCTGTTGTCCGTGCTGATGAATCGCAAGTCGTTTAGGTGTCAGCAGCTCTTGCACAATCGCGAGCTGGTGCTTTTCGCGAATCTGGTATTCCTCCTCTCACTTGTCGGCTGGGCCTTGCTTTCTAGAGTTGCCTCGCCAGCTCACTTGCCTCCGGGCAATAAGGCAATCAACGTTCTTTGGTTGTCGCCGCCCGAATGCATGCAAACACCCGCCAGCCTACTCAGGCTGACAGAGTAGAAGACGATGAAACTCTCGGCTTGCTCAGCTTTCCGCCGAGCAAGAATCTCTCTCAGCGCAAAAACACTGAGCATTTCCGCTGCCAGTGGTCAAATGAAATCTTCCAGACCCGGAGAGAGCTTTTCGGTAGATTGGAAGCGTCACGACATCCAAGTCAACTCATGGAGAAGTTTTCTGAATTTCCACATCTCCCGGAGATTCGTCTGGTCTTCTGTACCCTGATCCTAATGATTATCCGACTCGGGGGAAGTCCCCAGTCGAGGTTCAGTCCCCTCCTCAGAGGACGTGGAATGAAGATTCTTGTACGCCTAATGACGTCACGACACTTGGTTTCCGAAAGAAGAAAATTATTTCAGACAGTAGAGGAAATTCTAATCAACACCATCAGAACAGCATGGCTCGATGTCGGGAAGCGTCGGCGTAGAATTTGTCCGGGGAGCCCCAAGGGACGGTCTAGCGCGGAATTCTGTTCGGTTTCCCTGACCCGTACCACTGGGTTGGTAGCGACAACGTAGAGACAGCAGCAGAGAGAACTCGCTTGCTAAAATTTTACCACGGGGAAGTTACAGATCCCCCTACTGTCGCATGCCCCCCTCTCGTCCAAGACGATGATTTAATCACTAAAACATCTTGCTCTCGAATGCCTCTCCCGCAATACAATTGTAGCGGAGCTGTAGTCGCGACGGTTCTCGGCAACAGTTTTTTCAAACAGCAAGAGTTTTCCCCTCGATATCGCGACGAAGTGACGATTTCGCGACGCGGAATCGTAGGACGTAGGATCGCAGCGGGAATGCGAAACGGTATTGACGATCAGATGGAGCACCTTACGTCATTCCAATCGAAAATACTCGTAAGGAAACAACGACCACTTCACGTAACCGAGTAAGATTTGTATTGCGTTTGCGGATGCATGGAGTTTCTTATCTCATCGGATTTGCTCAATGAAAATCGCTCGTTGAAGGCTCATCGTGGGCCGACAGTGAGATACGCGGCTGCTATCAGATTCCTCGCGCTTGTGTATTTTGGAAGAATATCGACCGTTAAGTTCACCACTCTTATTCAGCGAGAATCGGGGTGCTCTCAATCGCTTATACAAACCTTCGTCCATTTATTAGGTGAACGGCATCAGTTTGCGGAACGCAGCGATCCATCTACCCATCCGAGCGTCCGTTCTCCGGGCTCTTCCCCTCGCATAACGGGTCCTTCCCATAAATCGATTGATCAGAATAAATTCGCCCCGCGAAACGAAAGCTACGGTCGATCATTGACCGAGTCGTCTCGCTGGCAGAGAATCTAACCGAAAGGGAAAAACTGAGCGCGGGGCGACGACTTAAATCGATCGACCAAGCGTCCGGGTCGCATCGCGAATGCGGCTTCGGATTTGAATTTTAACAATGAACGGGGGAATAGTGACAACGTCAAACGACATTGTCCCAGCAGCGAGGTCCCAGCAGCGAGGTCCCAGTTCTGTTTTGTGATTCCTCGGACTGTCTCTTCTCACGTCGCGTCGCTCGTCAGCCTTTTCTCGAATTGAAGCGACCGAGATGACAGACGATCCCGGAGACGAGTGCTGTGCCGAGCTCCGCTCGACGGCATGACGCGGCATAAGAGCGTTCTGAGGCCAAGCGGGGCGGGGAAGGAAAATATGTCCCGGCAGCGCCATCACTGTCGACTACCATTGCAGTATTCCAGTGGTGCGGCGACGCGTTGGAGAACGTTGCATCGGTAACAAACGGATTCTCCCTCGGGGTCTCGCTCGGTCCTGCTTGAAACAATAAGACGGCTGTGCGCTTGCAGCGAGACAGCACGGAAAAAGATCGTCCTTTACCTAGCTCTCTTTTTGTGCCGCAACTACTTCTGCAAACTGTAACGGGACGCCGTGTCATCCTCCTTGACCGGACGGGATTTTTCGGATGCCTTCGAACGGTTTCGCGCATTAAATGGCTCTCTGCGAATACTCTACGGGTGAATGTATATGTTTGGACTCGAAGCCTCGTCGCGATTGCGAGTTGTGAAAGGTGGTCTGCGTCCTGTCCACCGATTGCGAGACAATGTTCCAAACCGCGCGACAGGAGCCAAGCGAGCCAATCCGGCTCTGCGTTGGGGCCGGGAGCATACCACAGCAGCTGCTGTTGTTGCTGTTCACAGGGTGTTCATCAAGGGCTTTATTGAATAGTTGGGCATCCGGGTGGTAGGGTTGGTTGTTGGTAGGTGGATGTGTTCCTCGGTGAGCCGGATGGTGCGGGCGGCCGGGGAGCGGGTCGGAGTCGTTGTGAGGGAGCGGGAGTCGCGGGACGATACATGGAGATACGGAGTGGAGATCGACGCCATAAGTTTTCGCATTGTCAAATATGCCGGCCAACTCATGCTTCGGTATTGCGAGTCGCGGTGTTTCCGATGACGACGTCTTAAGGTTGCGATCCCACCGTTGTCGGAGTTGTTTCTTCCGCTTCTGTCGGCGAGGAGAACTCCAGCAGTATCGAGACAGTCGACGGAGTCCGGTGCGGTTCTATCTATCCCGAGCCGGTGTCGAAACTTGTTGATGAGATGCTTCTCATTCAGCAACTCCGCCATGAGGCTTCTCCCCCTATCAGCCACTGAGTTAGCAGCAAGTAGTGAGCCAGAGACTTACATTACATCGATGGGAAGAGTGGAACAAGAGATAGGAGTCGATATCCTGACGCCACCTACTTTTCCTAGTTTCGGCATCGCGTGACGACGACGGAACGGCTATCGCTCTGTAGGGAAGAGGCTCACGAGGAGCACACATCGGATCAAACGAGAAAGAGACGCAACAAAGAATCATAACAGCAGTGGAGTCCGTGAACTCATCAAGCCTCGCGAAGTTTACAGACTCTTCATTAGGTTCGACGGGCAAGTCCAAAGATCTCGAGGAGCACTTACTTTGGAAACTCCCTTCCGAGAGCATAAGCTTCGAGAGCTGTGGAGCGACGCGAGTGTTTCGGGGGTTTGCCAAGCGGACAAGATTTTTGCTCATGCGAATATAGCGTATCGGGCAGTCCGAAGGGGATACGATGGAATCGCTCTGAGCTACCGACTCCCTAGTCACCTGTGGAAAGGCATCCGAGAATCTTTTCGGTCCACGGAAAGCGAACGATCCCTGTAAGCCACCGCAAGCCCTCCGATGATTTTTTCTTTCCCACGAGAAAAAATTCAGTGCAGGTTTAGCTTGATGCCAAAACTGGAGGTTGCGTAAAAGTACGTCAACAAGCTCGAGGGGACTTATTGCAAGAGCGCGATGAAGTCGATGGAGCAAATCGATGATGGATTCATCCTTTCAATCTATGATTTATTCAAAATAGGTATATATCTTATGACTCCATCTATGATTATGGATCGGGTCCCCGATAGCTGAAGTTTGAAACGAAAATATCGTTCCGCGGTAAATTCCGATTTTGGATTCCGATTTGGGGTCTTCAAAGATAAATTTCGACTTATCTGAAGTCTGAAGTCCCGATCCAGACGATGAAGTCCGGCCGTTCTCTTTCAAAGCCAATGAGGTTCGATCCCTGTTGCAAAATCCAGGGTCCTCAACGATATGTCCCTATTATCTCAAGTCTCGATACGGAGGTCAATGTTCGGACGCACCCTAATGAAGCCGAAGAGGTTCGGTCCCGCATGAGAATCCCGGGTCCTCAACGATGTGTTTCTATTCTTATGAAGTTCCGATCCAGACGATCGAGTCCGGCTGCACTCGAGCGAGGCCGTGAATTAATCGATGAAGCCGGATCGCAATAAGCTTCAAATCCGGATGTGAGTCCCGAGCCCTCAGTACTACCTTGCTCCAAATCTCGAGAGTTCCTCGGGCCTCACTGATGAGGGAGAAGAGGTCTGAGGAACTCTCAGCCGACAGTAGAAAGGCAAAGTCGAATATTGCGAGCCGTCGGCTGTATCGGATCGTTTTCGGCGCACGAATGCTGCACGGCTGAGATTCGGCTTTCCGGCTTCGAGCATCCGAATCGGTTCCGAAGCCGGATCCTGTCTATATGGTTTTCATCATCTGAATAATTCAGTTCGGTCGTGAGGTTGCCCTCGGCGGCGCGTTAGCGGGTGTACGCGAGATGTGTCAGGCGCGCCGACAATTCGACTCGTCTTCAGCGTTGCGTGGGAGACGATGTGTTGATACCGATACCCTGATATGTTTGTCGCTCTCTTACCACGATCGTCAGCTCATCAGTGTCGCACGATCGTATGCTCCGGCACCCTTGAATACCACACTCCATCATCACGCACCACGTTTGCTCTCGATGCTAAATGACCCTCAATGACTGAGGTGATTCAGAGGTTCCAGAGGTAGTTTTCTGAAGACGTTGTTGCGGGGAGTTCAATTGCCTCTCTGACAGTTTTCCCTTGCCAGATATCGTCTAAAAAGCCATCCGCGATTGCAAAACTCTCAATCCGAAACAATTAGTGCATCCGTCACAAGATCCGTCACATTTTCTTGACAGCGTCCAGCGTCCATAATGACGTAGCTCTACGTCAAATATCCTGCCCTCCACACAATTGCCCTCATCGTGATATGCGTCAATAGAGCGTTCCAATTACCATCAGTGATGTTTTCCGACGAGCGTCGGGACACTGCGTCTAGCTCTGTGAGTAGCTCTTCAACTAATTGCCGTTGTCATCGAAAGCTAAAAGACCCGATGAGCGACCTCAATGGCTTTCGTTCGCCGGAAACCGGAATGACGCCACTTCCGTCCGTTCTTATCGCAGAATCAGATTTTTTCCTTTCTCGTAGCTCGAAATGGATTCGAGCGGTGAACTCCCCTCCCTCGTTGGAGTAATGGTAGGGGATAGGTGGTGACTGGAATCGCCGCTCCGAGACGGCGGGGCGGAACTCCACGCCATTGGATCTCACGTACGATTTGATGTTCCGCGGCACGGTGCTGTGCCGGTTATCATCGACAATAAGCGTACCGTTCGAGAATTTTAGCCTTTTTTCGCGAGATACTTGTCGCTTGTGGAGTTTGCCAAGGATAGAGGGAGTGCTGGGGGTATGTCGAGGCTCGACAGTTTCGAAGGATCCGCCGCGAGCGAGCGTGAAGAGGCTCGTATTCGCGGATACCGTCTGTCTGTCAATCGGTGTAAAGTGCGCTATGAATACGGAACAATCTTTCCGTATTGACGGACAGACATGCATATATGAATATACACCTTTCATGCGAAACGCGCCTGGCGAGCCGCGGCTCTTCATCCTCATTCCTCGACGCTCGCAAGAATAGAGTGGATTGAGATTTCTATCTTATCCATATGAGGGCTCATAGCCTGAGAGATGATTTAGTCTCGAATCCCCGCCTCCCCCCTTTCGGGTCGAGTTTTCCCAGGCTCGCGTCTCAACACCGTTCCCCTCGCATCGAGCTGCTCCGAGAGTGACCTGAGTCTCAGGACCTCACAATCTTGACTCGGGTGTCGAGTTATCTCCCGAACGATCGGGCAAACCAATTGTTGAACCGACCGATCAATCACTGGGGGTAAGCGATGCGGGCAATGGCCAACAGGTTGGACGAGATAGGAGACGCAGCAGCGCCATAGAGGACAGGGACCAGATTCGTAGTGACGAGTCACATACAGCGTTCGCTCCCGCTGTGCTACAAATCGCGTTGGAAATTTCGGAATGATCGGGAAAGTGATGAAGCCTTACGCCGCTGCTCGCTTACGGATTCCTTCCTTCTCCCTGAAATTCGGCTTTTGTAGGGTAATATATAGATTTTTTTCGTCCTGCATTTTGCCGACGGTTTTGGAGTCCCTGCAGTTTTCCGGCGATCGCCGATGTCCCGCTAGCGGGCTCGAGTCGGCTTCTGTGATCGGGCCGGAGTCGGCTTCTACGAGCGGCCACGCTGGAGGCTGTATTGCGGTGGCAACATGTCGAAGCGATATTGCGCGGGATATACGATGCTTAGTTCCCTTTTTGTCCTCGTCTGGTCGTCGAGAGCGCGTTTCGTCCTCGCTTCGTCAAAGAGCGTTTTTGTTCAAGCCTGGTCTGATGTGTATAAGCCGCCCTTGCGCAGTGCACCGCCGCTGTCCAATACCTTCCGCATGAGCGACCATTGGCTGGATTTTTATATATCCGTTCGGCCCCTCAAGCAAGCTAGCCGAGCAGTCAAGCAGGCCGTTTGCTGCGAGAGGTCGGTCGGTCACTCACTCAGTCACTCGCTCATAGAAATAGACGAAACTGCCCCGGAGTGCTCAACGTCGACGTTGTGCCGACTCTCACTCGGACTCGGGGCTTCGCTCCGGCCCTCTCACTGGCCGGACATCGATCTGTCAACGGATCTATATCATCATTAAATGACTCGACCCATTTATTCATTCGTGCTTCCGTTCCTCCATGCGCCTATGAGAAAGCCGTCCTCATTTGCTGATTCTCATTCTTTTCCCCTCTCGAGCGCAGGATTCAGCCGGACCGTATATTTCTCTTCTCAACGCCCTAGTTCCCCGATTCTTTTGCGGTGGTGAAAAGTTCCGTGGAGCTTACCTGTCGCTCGGGTTGCCCTTCAGGCACTCATTTTATCCACAGTGTCTCATCTTCCAATCGAATCACCATTCATTTGGTCGACCAGACATTCACTTATTAGCTTCGGGGCGTCTCCCGCACATCGAGTCGATTCTGCTTCCAATCCCCAATTCACTCCGTAGCTTGCGGTGGAGATTATGTGCGACGTACAGTCGATTCTTCATCATTAGAGGGGCGCTGCCAATACTTTAAGAACACGGAGCGCGCACGGGGACGCCAGAAAGATGGAGCGTCGCTGCCGATATTATTTTCCTCTTCTTAGTTCCCCAAGGGATGGTTTATTGTTGTCGTTCCTCTAGAGCCCCGGTGCAGCATGCCTTGCGTCGATAGCGGAGCAAGTCATGACGTACAGTTTGGAGGTGGGTTTTTATCAGCTCGCGTTTCGACGTGTATCGACCCTGCGGAATTCCGTGCGGAACGCGAATTTTTTCCCCCAAATCGCTGGAGTGCCTAAAGCGCAAGTGTCCGATTTATCGTGATCGAACTCCGAGCATGCTTCAGCTGAGAGTTCCGGGCGCCTACTCTGAGCGTTCTGACCTACCGCCTCGAATGGAAAGAATTTCGGGCTTGCCATCATAGGAACGATTGGAAGCTTTTCGTCCTGAAGCGACGAGGAGAAACAGCTCCTAATTCAGGAGATTCTCTCAATTTGAAACAATTGAACGGATGGCTTCGACTTTGAGCTCTCACGGCTGACTTCTTCAAGCAGCCATCTGGTCTGGGCTCCTTTGATGGCTCCGCCCGCTCCGACTGCTTCATCTCACCCCGGCTTCTCCTTGCTCTTTCCGCCGCGCGCCGCACCGTCGAATCCCCTTCTCGGCTCTCGCTCGCCTCGATCCTCAGTAGTTCTCGTCCCAGGTCCTTCTCGTGGCCCTCGAGTGAGAATTACGTTGCTGGCTGTCGGATTTAATCGAATGAGCCACAGCAGGCGGATCCTTTCCATTCGCGCCTCCATTTCCACGCTTCGCCCAGCTGACTGACTGACAGATTCCAAAGTTCGACCGATCGCTTCTCGATGATGATCTATCGATGCGTTTCTCGTCTTTTTTTCCTCGAAGGTCTCAATCGCTCGAGACTGGGAGGATTCCTTCGATCGCAGATAGACGGGATGAGATACGAGCGGACCGAGGACGAAGAGGAGCGACAAAATCTCCTTTCATCATTCATCATGACGACGCTGATTCTCGACGAATGTCTCGAGGTCTGAGGAGGTCGAAAAAACGCTGGAACAGCAGATCGAGCGAATCCTCGTGCCCGCATTGCGCGAACAGGAATACAAGGGGCTCGTTATGATGTTCCTTCGAGTAGACTCCATTAGAGGTTCCAATTATCTCATCGCGGCACGCGAGAATCGTTGCGGGAACGCTCCGGGCTCACGCTCCCCAACGCGATGAACACTTCCGTTGGGCTGCGAATAGAGATATGCGAAAGTAACAGGCTGGCGATCCTTCTTCTCGTTCAACAACTTCAATGGCTCCACTTGTTGTTGTGGCTGTCGTTGATGTTTTCGGGGATGGCGAGCAACAGAGTGGCCGGTCGGCGTGCGTCGACGGATGGCAAGCGACCATGCGGGTCGCGACGGCCAGGCGGGGCGGGTTACTGCAAGCTTACGGCCGCTGTAATTAAATTTTGTCCGGCGGCGCGAACGGGGGGCGAGCTCGCCTCGTTAGTTCGTTGTTGTTGCTGTCGGCGTGATGGTGGTAGTCACCGCCGCCGCCGTCGTTGTAGGAGCCGCCTCTGCGTGAAGTGCGCCCGCTCCAGGGTACCTTGGTGGACGAGTTTTCCTGCCGCGTCGTCTCCTTGTCGAGCCGCAACGACCATCAGCATCACCACCGGTGGATTGAGCATCTCGTGTGTTGTTAGTATGCGCCCATTCAATCTCAGGGGAACAAATTTAATGACTGCGTGGAATTCGGCCACTTAGGCTCTCCACTAGAGTTAGTCACTCAGTCGAGAAACCAGGCCAGCTCGCAGGCACCCGTGCACGCGAGCATGCATGCATGCATGCGAACCCTCAGAATTTTCTGCCAACCAGCTGTCGTGGTGGCAAGCCGAAGGGTTGTGGTCGGATGTGGCAAGCATAATCGGAAACTTTAATCATCGATCATGTGTACAGCGAAATCAGATGTTGACAACTCGAAAATGGGGTCCGAGACCAGGAGGCGGCGTTTGATATTCTTTTTAATGTTACGCGACGTGAGCCTGCAGGAGCTATGCGGAGCACGTAATTCCGGAGAGCAATCTGAAGAGTGTTGAAAGAGGACGGTCACCATGAGGTGCGGGAACGTCTTTCCGTTTATCCAAGCGTCCGAGTGGAAGACCTCGTGCGCGAATGAGTAACTGACTCGGTGGCGGTGGGTGGTTGAGCGTGGTCGCTGCCGCCGTTCGCTCGCCTGTTCGTGATTGATTCGAGCGGGGCCATCGGAACGGGACGAGAAGCAATTCAGTTCCGAGAAGCACTCGTAGCGTGCCGTCGAACACATCTTTCAGATGTAGTACATCTTGTTGCTGCTGCTGTTGCTCACGGAAACGACCTGAACACGTCTCGCCGAACACGTGGACCTGGCGGCCGCAATAGACTCGTCAGGAGCTGGCCTCGGGGAGAGAGATGAATTAAAACTCGCGATCGGGCTACCGACTGCTGTCTCCGAGACCTCAGCCCCTGCCCGTGGGTTCCGCCGTGGTACAGGAATATCGAGGCCATGATTTTTTCCAGCGAGATCGATAAAGAACAATGGCTCCGTGCTGAAACGTCATGAGCGGTATTTATGTCCCTCCTCGTTTCAAGTGTTGTCGTAGCCTCAGCTAATGGGCTATAATCCCGAAAACGATCCCACGTTCGCTCTATCGGCTGTCTTTTCCTTTTTCTCCCGACATAGAAAGTTTTCCTGGACCGGGTCGGCGGAGTCCAGCAGTCTTCCGTTCGGAAGAGTCGACGGAAGAGTCAGCTGGGCGGCGCCTCGGATCTCAACAGGGATGAGCCTTTGCTTCTTCTCCCCGAGCTTCTAGGAAGCGTACCCGTCACTTCGATTTCTTGATTTTCCGTCCGAGGATGGAGCGCGCGCAGAAAGCTACCTCACGACGAACAAATTGTCCTGTTGTCGTCGTCCTCCCGTTTGCTGGGAAGCCGCTGACTCGGTATCCGTAGTCTATTGTGGCTCGGGAGGAGAGTTCGCGCTCCGAGAGGAGTGTCACCTCCATGTGGCTAGCGCACGCGTATTGCCGCGGAGTCGATGCTGGGCAGATTCTATACGGGAGAAAAAAAGAGAGAGAGAAAACGGAGAACGAACGAAGCTGTTGGTGGTCGGGTTCTCGCTCAAATGCCGTGACCGACTGAAGATTCAGTCGAGGAGGGAAGAAGAGCAATTCCGCGGAAAGGCGTCGAGTGCCCCGGGGTCGTATATCATGCGAAACTGGAAGAGGTGGGACGCGGGCGCGGCGGCGGCGTCGCCGCCCGAATGGGAGGAATGAGGGAAAAAAAGACTCCGGGAAAAGAAGAGGGAGAGGAGGAGAGGAAGAAGGAGGACGACGACGATGAGAAAAACGAAAGGACGGTGTCAACTCGAATCGCAGCCTATTGTGTGGGTCTGCCCGGAAGGGACGGGTGAAGGGTTCCATCCAAGTAAAAACGTTGACATCTTTGTCGAGAAAGGTTTCCTCGCGGAGCACTTGCGCGCCGCTCCAGAACGTGGCAGACGAATCGGAGTTCATTCAGCGGGAATCCGTCGTTGGTAGGTAGGTATGTGTGTATATCAAACGGGTATAATGTCCCTGAACCGCCCCTGGAATACGGAGCGAGCTCGACAGGAAGGAGTAGAGAGACACGTCATTCGGCAATTCAGGAAGGACTAGCTTATCGCGAGACATCGTGGTTATTATGGTTACTCACCGTCATGCAAAGTTGTGGGTGAGCAGTTCACGAAACTTTCCCGTTTCGCGAAATGTCGCTGCAGGCTTCGGGATGACGACCCTCCGCTCGAATCGTTTGACTTGGAGCCAACCTTGGAGCGGGCAAGTTTCTCAGCTCGGCTAATCCCTTGGATAGGAGCGAAGCGTCCGTTAAGAGGATCCATCCAGAGGTTTAGTCGAGACCATTTGAGGAGCCAAGTTTCGAGTCGAGATCATGCCCCCGCCTGTTCGCCAAAAGCGACCGCGGGATTCCGTCTTCCGCCTCCACCGACGGCTCGGTATGCTGTCGCGAGGAGGAAATACGGCCGTGGAGTGGACGAAGCATAATAGCGTCGAGGCCAACTCTCGCCGTCGGCTTTGAAATTCTAATGGAGAGGAACTGCCAAGAGCTGTGCCTTGCTGGATCCGCGAAAGCCATCGGGAAGACGTCCTGCGTCTTTGACTGACGTGTGCGCATCTCTGTGACTCTCGCTTGTTAAATTGCCAGTAGTAGAAGGTTTTACGATAAGGATCCGGGCGTTCAGAGAGGTTTTGTCGAAGAGCGGTCTCCGCATGTCTATCCTGTCTGCTCGAGACCTTTTCCTCAACCTATTCTGAAGACTTCGATCTTTGTGAACTGGAGCTCCTCGGGAACACCGATCGCTAAACGCAATCGGGGGAATCGAAGCATAAAAATATCGAGGGATACGAGGACTCACAAGAAACGAGTTCTTAGGCATTCGGAGCTCGAGATCTATCAACAGTTCCTGACGGAACCTCCTATTCCTGATTACGGATATCGCGTTGAGCCCGTAGATTGGCATTAGTCCTCGGGCTGGTTCGTTTCTTCCTTTCTCTCCCCCGCTTCCTAAGAGTGTAGTGGAGTTTTTGTTTGCGTTGTTGTCCCAAGCAAGCAATTTGCTCAATCCGTCCATCCGTTTGTCTGTGTTTCTCTATGTGTGTCGGACCTCGGGTCCATCCGTTCGTCTAATTACGGGCTCCCACGCGAAGGAGGAGGAGGAAACGCGTTCCCCGTCTGCAAAAAAGCGAGAGCGTTTTGCCCTTCCGGTGCCGGCTCCGAGGATCCTGGATGTGTATAAAAAATTTGCAACGTTATTGACTTATATACCTGGCCCTACTGTTCCTGCTCTCTTCGCGAGTGCTTTGGCTAAGCCCGCCCTGGTTATCCCGGGCCCACCCCCCCCCCTAATCTCTTTGACCGAGTGAGATCTGCGTTAATGACAGAAGTTTCCCCCCGTTGACGTAGGTAGCTGGGACCTCGATCGGAGAATTCTTGTTTCGACACAATCCTCCAGAAAGGGTTAGCTCGATATTCCCGAGATCATCTCGATCTGAAAAGCGGGACGGCGATCTGACGTGATAAATTCACAAAATTCTCGGCTCAAAAGAGGCTCCAATAGCCTCGGAGATGAAGATGTCACGACGCGGAAATATTAGAATTCTCTTTCATTTTGTCCGTGTTCTGAGTCCAGAGGGAGAACTTGAAGTCGGGTCCGGTCCAGGGAGGAATGAAAGGCTGAACGGCCGCGGAAAAAGGACTCGAAATAGAGCCAAGGGTCAGTGGGGAGGGCGAGCGGAGTACGGCTACGCTAGAAGTAGATGTAGACGCGAAATTTCCTTGCCCCGACGAATAGCTAGCTATATAGAGGGAGCCCGGCGCGAATGGAGAGAAGACCGTTCTCCAACTTCAAGTCTGTGTACCTCCCCGAATCGACGGAGATAAAGGACGAAACGAACGAGAGGAAGGAAGAGAGCCACCGCCTGTGAGCAATGGGTTCCGAACCGCGGAGCCGGCGCACCGACGCACATCCTGCTAACCTTTCAAACAGTCGCTGGCTTCGCGAGCTTTCAGCATAATTGTTTCCTTCTACAACGGCGGCTTAGCGAGGAAGACGAGCTGGAGCGAGAACCCCACCGATGGGACAAGGGATTTCGCCTATGGGTCGAGGAGAACCCAACACCTCACTGGCGGGAATTAATCTACAATGATTTTCGTGCCTGATGTGCACGGCACGAAGTTCTCTGTGACAGTTCCGCGAACAGTTGCCCTGGGCCGTGGATGGTCATTTGTACAGCACCAATGTTCAAGCAGATCAATCAATGGAATTATGCTTCGATGTTTGATGACGATAGTTTGGAGAAGAGGCGGGATTGAGGGCGGAACATTTTAGGGTGGCATCGAGGCCGAATTCGGGGTCCTGAAGCGACATCGGCAGCCGCGGGGTGTGCGGCTGGTTTCCGAGCGATAAGGGGGAATCGAATCGATTCGCAACGAGAAACTGTTAAACTCCTATGAGTTTTCAGTTCCGCTGTCGACAGCAGCGATTATTGTTTTTTCGCTCGTATGGTCCCGACTCTCGTTTCGTCGGCTCCTTGTTCGAGCCCCGATTCAGATAAACGGGTCCTGGGTCGTGAAATTCCCCCTTCCTCATGGTTCGGATCCGGTCGAATCGTGACCTGAGTTTCCGTTGTTTTTTTTTCTCCCGCTGCCAAGATCCCCTCATGTGTATTAGACAGTTTACAGTCGGCGCAGCAGTCGACCCGTGACTAAGGTGAAGTTTCCGGTCTAGTGTCGCAGTGACATTTTCGTACCGTTCGTTGGGGCATTCTCGTTTCGATATTCCCTCCCGGATACTCTTCCGGCTCGGCCGCTATCTCGTCCATGGCGCGCTTCGCCGCGAATTCGAAGCCACACTTTGTCTCTTGATCCCCGCTGCTCGAACGAATTCGAACCTGTGCTTCGGTGCTCCACAAGTCACAATCCTATCTCGCCGCCCTCTAAAAGCCGCTCCGCGCTTTTCTCCACAATGAATCCCCGACAGCGCCGTGCCACCGTTTTCGTTCTCTTTTTCGGCTCTAAATCCTAGATACGCAGCTGTGTCCAAGGGATTATTCTGCCAGAATTCTCGATATAGAAAACGTTCTTAGGATCGGAAGGAGAAAATCTCGGCGTTCCGCGACAGCTGTTCGAAGCAGTCAGCGGTAGCGAACCGCGGAACTGAATTAGGTAGGCGATAAGATTCGTCGATAAAAAATTCACTGGAAGCAGTGCCTCCTATATTGTTGTCTCCAACTGTCACGGGGATATCCGCGGAGTCTGCTCCTGGCATCGAGTCAAGTAAGCGTGACAAGCGGAGACGTTCCTGTCGACCTGAGACCATGTTGCCAAGTTGACACAACGATGATGATGTGCTGCTGCTGCCGCCGCTGCTGTTGGTGATGTCGACCCGACATATCTGAGATGTTTGCGATTACGACAACCCTTGATCTAGCTATGGTGACGACCACGATGACGGCAAACCCAGGTTTTCTGTTGATTGTCATGACATCTTTTCTCGGTCTCACCTAGCAGAACTTTCGGAACTTGAGACGAATCCACAGCTGTGCTCCGAGATGAGAAATTCGTCGCAACAAAAAAGCTCAATGAAAGAGACTCTCTCGTCGTCCCGGTCGCAATTCCCTCGGGCTGCTTTTACCGCCCCAACATCTCACCCCACCCCGTTCCGCCACTATCGAGCAAGCAAGCAAGCCGTAATTTATCACTCGGCGGCTATCGACCGGAGTCTCAATCAATCTTCCCATTTGGGTTCTCTTGCCCAATGGATCTGGCTGGATTTGATTAAAACGGATCGCTACCTGCGAGAGTACGGTCATCACTTTCGCGACTGAATTTTTGATGTGAGCTGGAGAGAAACTTCTCTTTCTTGTCTCTGTCTCTCTCTCGTCCTCTAGATTGGTCCCCGTGTTTATGCTCAAAGTTCTCGGGTAGAACATCGTCGAGGCTTCATTTTCAACTACTTCCGAGTGTTTCCTCGACTCTCTCCGAAAAGTTGGCTGACAAAACTTGAGGCTTCAGGACTCGTCTCTGAAAAAGCTCCCTCCATCCGCTAGGCCATCCGCCGCGTGTTGAAAACTTCTGAACCAAATCCAATATCCTGCAGAGGGCGTATCCCGAGTTCCGGTTGACTCCCAACGACAACAGAACGAGGATGGGTCTGGGTAGGTCCCGAAATAAAGCCAGCTAAACGCAACGTGGCAGTTTGCATACCGAGACAAGACTTCTCGGCTTTTTACGATTTGCCATTTAAACCGTTATGACTCGTTTTTCCGTTACGGTGATGGCTCGTTGCTTGAGAACTCCGACGTCCCAATCTTCGGGATATCGCCGTCGGGCCATCGGAAACGCCGCAAAACCATTACGGAGAATACTCCATTTCCCATAATTACACCGCGGGATCGATGTACTGCGTAAATGCCGACGAGTCGAGTAACTTGATACCAAGTAGTGCCCAGGGGATTGCGTCAGATTAGGTGGATGACCAGGTGGATCCATAAAAAAAGGAGCAACGGAAACTCCGGGACGGAACTCGTGTTCGCTTGATTATTCTCGGGAATGTTGGATGCCACCCTCAGCTGTGGCCACCACCACCACCAGCCTCGGCCCGCCATGGCAACCACCGACCTTACGCAGGAGAATAATGATAGAACATTCGCTAATTAATAAAGCAGCGTAAATTTGCATCGGCCGCTGTGTGTCCGGTCTGCTCGCTTTTATCTTCTCTCTCGGCCGTCTAAGCCCGCAGAGCGCACAGGTCGACGGTAGGACGCGCAGAGAAGCCTTATGAGGAGGGTTCCCGTTCGAGTTCTGAGAAATCTTCTCTTCGGCATCCTGTACGCTCTGCATGAGATGAGACTTCCGTGTCGTGGGGCTAATTGTCTGAGCCTCTGGAGTTCTCTTTCCCGAATCCAATCTATCGAAAGGCAGCAAAACGAGGAGGAGAAGCGAGCTTGTCCAAATCGGGAGGGAAACAGTTTGGGAGATCAAGCTTAGGAAATATCGTTTCCTAATAGTTCCCTACTTACCCTGAAGGTGTCCTATCGATGAGTGGGATTTGGACATCCGAAGGATGGAGCCGTTCGTGAGCGATTCTGCTGACCATCCGGGGGAAGAGTGGTCGAGACTCGGGAATGTGATATAGGGAACAGGAAGGAGAAGCCGCCGGCAGACGAGTTGCTGGCCGCTGATAGCTCGCGTGTCGACAACTGACGAGTTTTCAAATCCCAGGCGGAGCATACCGGAGAGCGAATGAACGAGAGGACGTGCGAATGAAGCAACGAAGAAACTTGCTCACTGTCTGCCTGACTGCCTGCAGGGTTTCTGCCTACCGGCCTGCGTGGTCCCTCGTTGTCCTGAGGGAGACGGGTTCATTACAAGTTCAGCCGGCGATGGGTAAGGAGTTTCTAATTCGACGATCATCCAAGCTTGCTCGCTGTCCGCGGGGTCGTTCTATCCATCACGAGCAGTTGCTCCGCCGTCATCGAGACTCGACATCGAGTCGTAAGAACTCATGGCGATGCTTCTGGAGAAAAAGTTACTCGCACGTTTAATAGAGGTCGGAGACAATCTCGTTCCGCTCGCAATCGGAACTCAACGCAAGCGACTCGCCATTAAAATGCTAATGGATCGCTCGCCGATTACGGTGTACCTTTCTAAGAGCTGCGTCTGTTGCTTTCAACACTTTCAACTCGTCCACGGCTCAGATTCCGGCCGAGGCGGAATCTTATTGAAATTACTTCCCGAAGACCCCTGGTTCAGCTTGGCGAGAGCACATGGTTCCCAGAGCCGTCCGCGCTTCATAGGTGTCTCGCCGCCGAGAGCGTCGCAAGAGCTGATATTTCTGATTTTATCGACAGAAATGTCCGCTCCTACATGTGTTTCCGCCCTCTCGAGGCGCCCGCGTCATTTCTCGTCGCCTGTCCATGTATCTCTACAAGTCGCAACACCCTCCTCCCTTTTGATAGGTACATGGAAACCCTCCTACAGGAAGAATTTTTCCGCCCATTACAGCCAGCGAGTCTCGGATATAACGAATGACGCCCTCAGAATAACTGCTCCGCTCCTCAGCGACACGGATCGGCAGCAGGAAAGAATGCCCTCATGAGAACACAGCGAGAAAGAGCATTCGTTCTGCTGCTCCTCTAGGGTCTGGCCTTGTCGTTCCGAAACGATAGACTTCAAAACCCGGAGTTTTCTCATTGGACGGCGGGGTCGCTCCGGGTTCTCCGCCCGAAAGCCGCAGCGAAGGAAAGAGCTAGTTTGTTCCTACCTTGAGAAATCTGATATCGCGGAATGCCCTCCATACAGTCCCAGTGGCCTCGAAATTCCCAATTCGGCCTTTCCGCAAGAGAATGAAATATATTTTTCCTCGTCCGTGTAGTGGACATGGAAACCTTCACGAAGATCTGAGCTGCAGAGAGTTTTTTGCCTCGAAAGCGGCTCAGCGAGGAACTCAGCTCCGAGCGAGAATCTTTTCTGATGTTCGCCTGCAGAAATTGAAATCCGCTCCTTTGCCTTCCCCAGGGATCAGGATAAAAAGACAACGAGAAGCCTCTCGTTCTCCGAAGATTTCCGAGAATCACCCACGCGACCTGTATCCTTTGTTTGTTCTCAATGCCTCACTGCTCGGTCCCCTCTTTTTCCTTGGAGAAATACCTTGCGAGTTTCGTTTCCAACGGTTTCCTTGACGTTATTCACTCCGTATCCCGACTCCGACACGGTGACCGTGGAGCTGAAATGACGAGGTGCTCCGTGAGAATCTCCGGTTGACGGGAGTGCTCCTTCTGTGAGCCATTGTTCGACATCGGGAGGAAGACGCATCGTCGACGTAAACGCGAACGATAGTGCAGCGAAAGAGGCTGATGGGAGAAATCTGAGGGAGATGAGGTAATCCTTATCTTGGTTGGTGGGCACGCAGGCAGGCGGGCGAACGGGCTGTCTGATATCTCCGTGATGGTGATACCCGTCGTGCTCCCGCGCAGGCTGCCTGACGGATCAGGAGATGATGACGAGAGAGATTCCATCAGAGATATGGAGATAGCCGCAAGCTTCTCGGTCCACGTCTCCGTCTCGCCCCCCACCTTAATATGGATCAATAGAGGCCCCGAGTGGCCGATAGGGACAACGAGTCGCGTAAAATAACCACAATATAAGCGCACTTTAGCGCTTCATGACTGATTTAAATAATCGTTCCGCGGAAGGCTTTTGTATCGATCGTCATCACGAAATGATATCCTGTTCTTTTTTGAAACCCATCGATTCTCGCTTCCGGATCGAGTGGAATCGTTTCTCGAGTGTAGGTCTGGCCTTATCGCCCGAAACTGACAGAAGTTGCGGAGAAAACGTAGATAAGCGGGCGGAAACTTTGTTCGTTGATGTATCAGCAGACGCAGATGTATCTGAGGGAGCTCTAGTGATGAGGTCTCTCGGGAGCTGGGTTGAGGTTCGCCTCGTTGTTTCCGGAGCCTGTCCCCGGCCAACAGTCCTAACTTCGGGCCTTGACGAATCAAACGATGTATGGGAGACTTGATTGGCAGAAAAAAAGTTCCGATGACACTGTGGAATCTCCGCTGTTTGCAACGCATCTATCAATCACCAAGGTATTCTGAGGCTAGCATTCAATCCATTCGTTTCACGGATGCCTTCGATCATCGATGCCTGATCGGGTGGATGCGCGTCCGTGATCGAAGAAATCCCAATCTCCAGAATCCATAAACCTCCGACCAGTGGAGATCCTTCTATCATAATGATATACATCATATATATGAAAAATATGCAGGGCTTCGGAAATTTCCGCTCTGGGACTCTTTCGAATCCCATTGTGGTGGAATCCAGGAGACCGTCGAGACAGCTGATCCAATATTGTCTCAGGCTAACGCCGGTCACTCGTCATATTTGGGCGCTGCGTGCCATTGCCAGAGACTGAACGATAGCGTCAGCGGTCCGAAGCTCCGATAGAAGTACCTATCCGAAGCGTAAGCGAGGTAAACCAGGCCGAAACGGCGAAATAGGGAGCAAACAGAAAATGTGAAATTGAAGAACTCTCGGAAACTCTTGGAGGCGCCCACCATTGAAACGCTGGGTTGATATGGACGCATTTTTCCTCCTTGCGTGGAGTCGAGAAGAAGAAAAAACTATTTATTCCGCTGGCTGAGACTTACTTGTCGTGCGACTCTCTCGACCCGATGCTCGCCGTCCGGGTCCTTTCCCGTCTCCCACGCTTCGGCCCCATCTCCAGAAGCTTCTTCCAAGAGAGTTTTTCAAACGAGTCACGGAGAGTTGCCGACCGAGAGGCAACTGGGGTCTGACCGAGAACGTTCGCTATGCGGGTCTTTCGTTTCGCGGACAGCTGAATTTTGCAGCGGAGACAGTCAGACGCAGGACGCGGGCCGAGGGCCACGGCGATGCATACTGCTGAGCCGGAATACATACATTCCGCGAACCCGGTACCGATGCAACTTATGTGCAGTGTCAGAGAACGGTGTCGCGAATATTTCGCGTATGACGAACGCCACGAAAGGAACGCGCTTGTCGAGTCGAGCTGACCAAGAGAGAGATGGGAGAATTCATTCGGACCGAACTTCGAGAGGTTTTGGATCCCACCCTCCATTGCTAGGTAGCAGTAGAGAAGAGGCTTCTCCGGCTTGTCATAGAGTCGAACAAATCACCGATGGATCTGATCCAAAGAGCTCAGAAGCAGCCCGTGGAAGGATTGAGAAGCATCGAGAGGACATGGTCCCGAGATCGAGAGAGATCGAGTGAGCCGAGCCAATCACGGCGACACACAGTGGTACACAAGAAAGCGTCCGGCCGAGCACATGGACGAGATAAGAACGTTTGAACTCTGGCAACATCCTTGTTGCCCTCTCTCAGACTTCGCTTCCAAGTGTCGGCTCCCTCTTGCCTCGGGATATTTTTCTCTCGCCGGCATCCACACTTCGTATTCCGATCAGAGCCATTGCCGGAGAACGCTCTTTAAAAACAAATAGACGCGTTACTCGCAATGGATGCGCGGGAGGGACCGACGGCGTCGCCTAAATACAGCCGTTCGACCGCGGCAGCCAGATAAATAAAGAAATCGCGGTCAGACGGCGGATTACGCCGATACGGCACCACCATACCAAGCAAGTTCCATCGTATCCTTTCCTCCGAAGGCTATGTGCTCGCGCAGCTCCTTCCCCACGCGGAGGTTCGTTTGCCAGCTTTCTTGGCTGGGCATACCCCTCTACTCGAGCAACAATCGCTCCGAAGTGCCGGGATTCTCTACGTGCGAGAGCTGGCTGGTGGAGTTGGCGAATCAAAATCTCCCAAGAAGAGACAGTCGAAAGACTGACGGCTGATGCCGTTCGTGTCTCGGGGAGTGTAGGAGAAGGTGTCGAAAAGTTCTTCCTTGTTTTGCCGCAGCTCTTTCTGCGGCGGTCGTCGATTCCCTGGAGACCAGCGAACAGTTAGAGGACACCGAATGGAAGTGAGGAAAAGAACGACGAGCAGGGGAAACGAACGAAAACGAAGGAGGATTCAGAGGAGTGATCGGACCAGCTGTGGCAAATTGAACGATGGAAACAAGACAGAAACCGACTCTCTGAGAAAAAAAGAATCTCATACGAGCGGGAGAAAATGTCAAGCGACAGTGGCTTCCTGCGTCTTTGTATGTCAATACTTCCCTCTGGTCTCTCGTCCCCTTTGCCTCGCCCGACCGAATCGAGAGCCAATCTTTCTGTTTGGGGAGAACATACGAGGAATTAGCTGGACTCGCGGTCTGCCGCGGCTCCGCTGCTGAATTCGGCTAATTTGGTATCGAGAGTCCCGAACAAATACGAGCAGGAGTTGCCGGTGCGCAGGACGTGAGATTTCCACATCCAGTCTCTATCCTGCAAGCTTGTGTATCTCAGATCGGACTCCTCCTTCCGGAGTGATTTCTTTGTCGCTCAAGGCTCAAACGAAGTCTCTTGAAGCAGGAGCACGAAGAAAGAAAAAGAAGAGGTAGGGAGCCGGATCTCGATTGTATTCCTAAAGAGTTTTTTACTCCTCTGTTCCCCCGCGCTAGACGTTGGAGGCGCGCTCACGTCGGCGTCGCTCGCTCGGAGGAGTAGGATCGATTATTTTCCCGGCTCGGTCTCTTTCCCCTCCGAACGATTTTCCACTTGAACGTCGAACGGAAGTTCTCGCTCCACGTAGACAAATATGCTCCGGACTATTTTCTGACGGCCCACGTCTCAGTCTCTGTCGGCGTTCCGACGGTACAATCTTTCTTGTTGGCAGCCTGAGTAGCAGTGTGTGACCCTCTACTCGGCAGCCGCGCTCACCATCAATCCGGAGAATAGGAACAGAAGTCGACTTGAATACCAATGCGAACACGAGAGCGAAAACTGCTTCCGTGGAAACAATCAACAAAGAGGTAGTCGGGACCTCCCCCCGACACAGTTCCGTGGCAATCACTTGCTTGGAAGGAAATCGTCACGGGGGAGCGCGTCTCTTAGATTATGTCGCGATTCATCGAGTGCGAAACCGTTTGATGATCGAATTTCACAACATCTATACCTCTATCATCGTTCGCCGTTCTCTTTTTTTTCGCAGATGTCGGTCCCCTCGCTCATTTTCTGGAATTATTTTCCTTGCTCTCTATCTAATCCCTCGGGAGCCAGATTCTGATTGATATGTATATGATTATTCCAGTGGTAGGAACGATTTGTCGGTCGGACGCCCAGTCGCTCGGATAATAATCGATTAGTCGGACATTCAGTCGACGTAATTGTTGAGAAGCCCACGAGTGGGGATTGACGGATCTTCTGTCGGATCTTTTCAGGCAGGTGGAGGAGGACTGGCAGCAGTGGCGAACACATCGCCGACGGTCTCTACGACCAGTCGCCGTCTAGCATTAGGAAATCCCCAGTTGAGTCTTGCCGCCATGGAATGGCTCGTCGCCCAGGAGTGTCCTGCACAGGTTCTGTGGACACCTCGCACAGAGCAGGACGCCCCCTCGGAGTTCCAGGTCAGCATTGCACATCCTCGTTCCTTTGTTGGAGCCTTTTCCTCCCGACTAGTTCGGTCGTCGGTCGACGTCCTGAGACGATTGTCGAAGTTCGTAGCGTCGTTCAGTTCTCTCCCATTTCCCTCCTGTTCCCTTCGAGATACCACAAGGATGCCGAGGAAGAATGGCCCCAGCGAGTGAAGACTGTTGTCTACGTCAGAGTCATTTGCGCATCGATACTCGCATTCGGACCAGTGAAGTTCAAACTAGCGACGGCTGCAAGACCCCAATCGGAAAATATGCGAACTCCGCTTGGGGTTGTCTAGAAACTTTCTTCGAGACTGGCCAGCCGAACAGCTAGTTCGCTCAGCTTGCCCCTAATACAGGATGGAAATAGCAGAGAGGAGTCGATACAAAGTTTGAGCTGAAGATAAGCTCCGGCTCAGAGCGTGTCTGCACAAATCAACGTTATTCGATGCCTACCAGATCTCCGAAAATTCCCCCCCCCGACTCGGGTCGTTTATTTTTTTCCCCGCATGGCAAAATAATACAAATCGTGAAGCGAGACGACTGATGATGTCGCGCCTTGAGTTAGGGACGAATCATATTCGACGGGTATCAATACCGGAAAGGGTCTTCGCGAAAAGCTTAGGACCCCTCGCTCGTGGGAGCTCAGGAGTCACGGGATCGTTTCCTGACCGAGCGGCACCGACTACTAACAGGATTTGTTTGACTCATTTGCCGTGCCCCCTCTGAATCGGATCGGATGTTTTATCTGCTTGAAGATTAAAACTTTAGCAGCTTAACGATGTCCCGCCGAGAGCAGACGATTCGTCGACGCGATGTCGTCGACATAGACCGTTAGAGCGTCATTAGGGGTCTGATTATCTCATGAAGGCAAAACGAAAAAAAAATGGGATCAAGCTACGGGCGATAGCAAAAGAGGGGAACCTTGATGAGGTTGGTCGGTCGGTCGGTCGCTCTACTTGTCATTCAAATGGATTACACAGCTGCTGAGGAAATGGAGTTCGCTCGCTCGTTCGCCCGTCCCCCTCCTTTCTCCCCGCTCTCCGCTCCGTGTGGAGCCGGTATGATAGGATAACACGGGAATTGTACGTTGCATGCGAGTGTTTGGGGGGTGGGCGCTCGTTCGGCGCGGAGCGGCTCACGACGCATCTGCCTCCTGGTCGCATTGCAGTGAGCCACGGGAATCCAACGAGGACGCACGGACAGGCGGACGATTGAGCCGCTCATTCGGTCGCTCCAGCCACCGAAAAGACGCTCCCGAAGAGCTTCAAGTGGGAATGCGCTCATTGAGTCTTGATTATATTCTAATGCGTTTGCTGCTGTATCCGAATTAAAGACACTCTTTCCCTTGACTGCCTTCACAATCGCTCGAACTGTCCCGTCCGCCGCCGCTCCCGCCGGTACGACGCTTCTCCTGCCTGCCCTCAAGCTGCGTTGCGTCCTGCGGATTGAGGTCCCTCCTCAGGGAAGTCCACCGATTCCCTGAGCACCAACGGCACGAGCTGGGGAAGAGATACGCGCAAGCCCCCTCCCCCCATTGCTCACATCTTTCCATCACTAGAAGTTCAGCCTTGCCGAAAACAGTGAATTCATCCCGACAACTGCATTGGTAGCCAGGAGTTCTGTCCCCAATTTCGTTCTATTCCTTTATTCGTCTCTATGCCTCGGTGCGTTCGTATTTCTCAAGTTCCCCCCAATGTTTCGCCTCGCGGTAATTTCACGAGGGACTTGGGATTTTCGGTTGACGAATTCCCGCTCGCGCATTCGTCTGAACCTGAAAGAGCAACGGGCTGTTCGGGCCTGAGTTCTCGTCGGGGGGCCCTTCTTCGCATAGTTCCCCCTTTTGCTGGCGATAAACAGGGAACTCGAAGGTGAAGGGTGCCGCCCTGAGGAGGTGGTTTGATCAAAGAGCATGTTGCTCGATTCAATTATGCAAATCATTTCTGTGGCTGGGCAGCGTTGCCGGATGCGAGCTCGCTCGCTCGTTCTTCTCCTCTTCGTTCATGGTGCAGGGATCGGCTTCGGGGTATGACCCCGGTGGAATCGTCGGTGGGAACTTGCATTCTCCAGGCTCTGACGCAGCCTCTCCGCGCCACTTGCTGATGCGTTGCCGAATTCTCGTAGAGGAGCCCAGGAGTGACCATCCGAGCCACCGTAAGAACGCCAAATGAACTTACCAAGGGCCTCTGTTGCCAGCATGGATATCGCGAAGGGTTTCATCCCCTTCTCCTTCTTACATTTCTTCCATAATTCCTGATAGTTTCCTTTCGATTTTCGAGGTCTGACGATTAATGGGATCGGAAGCGACTTGATTTCTCCCCGTAAGTTTCGACCCCACTGTTGAGGAGAGTCGAGGTTTGTCGTTATTATGCCGTTGAACCACGTGATCCTTAATTCTCGAAGAAGCCAGAGAAAGAAGTTTTCTATCGTCGACGAGAACCCGTAGCCCCGTCAATTTTCATGTCAATGTCCACAGTCCTATTTGAGTGTCCCTATCGCTGTTCGCTGCTCTGCTCGCCTGCTTGCTCGGTCGATCGCGCGGCCGCCCGTCGGCCGGTCGGTTTTCACTCGTTATCGATCCGAGTCGGCTCACTTGCTCGCTTGCTACGAAGTGGTTCGGCGCTGCTGCCGACGATGATGGTAGTGGCCGGCCGGCCGGCCTTCCTGCGGGATCGATTCAGCCTGAGTTCGATTGTTGCGCGTGACTCCACGGAGACAGGCACGCAGCAGACCGAGCTCGGGCATTCGCTTGTGCTCGGCAGCAACAGAAGTAATCCAATCGAGATTGAGGGTTTTTTTGAAGAAGAAAAACGGAAGCAGATGAACTGACCCGATCTCTCGGAAGTTTCTGACTCTGAGAATGGAGTGGGAGTATTGTCCGCCCTCGAGGAGCATGAGTGACTCGATGCTGAATCCAGAATCGGGACGCAGCATTTTGAGTGGAGCACCGAACGACGGTTCGACCTTTTAGCGCTCTCAACGTCTACCTCGCAAGAGCCTCCTAATTTGCTGTACACGCCACGGCTATTAAGCTCTCAGAAGCTGTCCTCCTTCGCAACGAAAGTTCAAGATTAGTTTCATTCCAGCACCGGAGCGCGTTGTTCTCTTCCGATAGGGTCGAGAGAGGAAATAAATTTTAGGACTCGAGAGGACGGTGGGTCTCGACATCAGTCGGATCTTTCGAGCGCTACTTGGGCATGGGATCCTCGGCACTGGAAGTAGAAATCATTCACGATGACGACCTGAGGTTTCTGGAGTTTTGAAAGGTCTAACGACGAGAAGTGTTCCACACGGAGAAATCGGATGACAATGTGAAGACCTGTCGGGAGTCGTTTCCTCGCAATATTCCCGTGGCGGTTCCTCGTGAGTAATGCCTCGTACGCCTTCGGCTGCGGCGCAGGCGGAGGAACTCCGCAATCGAACAGGAGTGCCCCATCAAGAAGGCGAATTTCTCGAACAGGAACATTGAAAATGGTCTTGGCAGTACATCGCGAAGATGACACGAGTCAAACACGCTCTCAGACGTCGGGAGCGTAGGGCTTCACATTTGGCACGTCTGTAATTTGCGTGTTCGATGTAGGTGTGAATGAAAACCGTGAACGAGAGGATGGAAGTAAGCAAGATGTTCATAAACAGCGGGAAAAGCTGAATGGCAAGCAACTATCAGCAAACGACAGACGACAACAGCAACGACGACCGCCATCATCGGTGCAGCCTTTCGGTTCAACGGAGCGGTGGCTGGCGTTGTGTGTGGCAGGCGGCAACGAGACGGCTCCGAGCGGAAAAAGAGGAACAGCGACTGAACACAGGGGCGGGTTGTGTTCGTATCTTTCATTTCACTTCTAATGAACTCCCCTTGCTGCAGCAACTACGGCTGTTTCTGCATAGACGAGACTAGAGGAGAAGGGAGCCAGCGTCGTCGTGTGAGGGACACATGAGCTTAAAGAGGGGCTAATGGGAAGAAAGGCTGCAACGAGTGAGGAATCGCTTAGGGATTGAGGGAGCGAACCCGGGGGTTCGGACTGATGGACAGCTACTTCTTATCAGCGATGACAGCCGTGGAAGCGAGTCAGCCTCCTTGTTGAAGCGGGAGAATCGGGGAAAACGGAGCAAACAAGACCCCTATGGGGCTAATGTGTTCATGGCTGGGAGTTTGGGAGTCTGTTTGGAGAAAAGATTGAATCCCAACAAGATCAAACTCCGCCGGAGCTCTTTCCCCGAGAGGGAGGAATCCGGGGACTCAATCTCCCTCCGTCCGATGACCATCTGTTTGAATTCGAAGCTATTTCAATTGCGTAACGTCGATCAGAACCGCCTGCTGGCTCGCCGATGGGCGCGGTATCGAGAAATGGCTTCCAGCCCATTATATGCATATGTCCCCGAATATCCCTGTCTCCCACGAGCGGCATGATGCGCGGAAACACTGGACGAAACTTTGCTCTCTCTGCTCAACTTCTTCCCTCATACTCATATTTGCCCCCTCCTCGAGCGCTACCCTTGAAAGCTTCGAGAAAATTAAGATGGATCAGGAGAAGACTCAAGCCGCGACTTGCATCTATGCGACAGAGTAGCGGAAAAAAAAGAAGCGCAGCGAAACTGTCTGCTGAGGCGGGGAAAAACCGTGAAGCAGCCCTCATCACTCATTAACGCAGTGAAACCAGAGACGCGTGGCGCGGCCTGGGATGTGTATATCATTTTCCGCGGATGCAAGAGAAAAAGCTGAATTTTCTCATCTCCATAATGAGAGTCTCAAAGTGAGATTTGCGAAGTCTATCATTTCCTCTCGGAGGCGCGTTCTGGTTTGTGGACCCTCTCGACAAGAGCTTGGGAAGTTTTCTTACAACTTCGTGATTGTTTCCACCTCTCCCGAAAGAGTACAGCATCAATCGTCGCCGGGCGCCGCATCGAGAGAGCTCATCCGATCCGACTTTCGTTATCCGATCCTGATTCGACCAATCAAGCGCTGCGCTGGCCTAAAAAAAAGTGAGGACGACAACCTACTGAGCAGTGCCGAAGATCACGGTCGATAATAATGAACGTTGCAGGAAACTTTGAAGGTCGTGCGGTGTCGTCGGCGATTACGGATTGATCGCGGGATTGATTGGAACCTCGTGGGGTGGAGTGCGTTCTCGAATTTGTTCGCCTAGATTTGAGTGGTCCACGAAGGGCCATCGGCGATTGAGAGAGCCGAAGATATTCGGGTCTCTTCAAATCGATCTCGATCGGAGCTCGGTCCGAGTTCGGGACAATTGAGTCGAGCTTCGACCCTGCTTGTTCTTCTTGTGAGAATGTAAATGAGCGGGTCATGGATTTCGCCCAGGAAAAAGACGAATAGAAAACACATACATAGAGACAGGGATTTGTTTGTTAGGTATCGCGTGTTTATGATCGAGAGATGCGTAATACTGATAGGAGAGCATCTCCTCGAGAAGTTCTGAAATTAGTTTCGATCGGCTCGGTAGGTTCAGACTTTGCTGAATCCTTACGATGTCTGCTGTTGTGGCCTGGATGGTTTTCAAATCCCAGGCGAGCGAGGAATCGACGGATCGACTGAATGAGCCGGGAAACCGGAGCCAGAGATCGTTTGGCGAACAGACCATAAAAACGGCGACACGACGTTTCCGCTCCCGAAGAAGGCTTAATTTAATAGTGTTCATCAGACATCGCCAATTTTTCCCAGTGACCGATGCACTGCGGGCCGCGAGCTCTGTCGATTCCCTGGGGAATATTTTGGCGAGGGGAAACCGATGAAGTCCTTTGCGTGAGAACTCCGAGTAAGCTAGCCTCTTACACAGCTGCCGCGGTGTGAGTGGAGATGTCCTCAACTCTTTGTTCTGATCTTGGGAACGGCTCATCCGATGGTTCCATCTTCAACTCCTTGGGACGGGAATCCAAATGAGAATGGTCTCAGTTTTTGGTTCGCCCGGAAGCTGAGCTGAAAACCCGACGGAGGGCGATCGCGTATGCCCCGAAAGCGGATTCGAATCGAACATATTTATTCTGATTCCGAGATCGGGAACCGGGGAATCCAGCTCTGTGCCAAGAAGTGTTCGAGCGTGTTCGGCAGCTGTCAATTCAAAGTCAATCACCGGAAAGCCGTCGTGGATGACAGACAATAAAGCACGCAGTGTGGTGGAACAATTTAAGGTGGTTGCAGGCACAGACATGTACGAGTACCGGAGGTCATTCGTAATCGAACGCGACAGCCAGGCAAGCGAGGAGCGAGCGGTTGGCGCACATGCTTACTCGCTTACCTTCCACGTTTTCGTCATTTCTGAGCAGTGGGGAACGTCGGCTCGACGTCAAGCTTAACCGAGTCGAATCAGGAGCGCTTCATCGACCTTATCGCAATGATTTGCACCTGGCTTTCGACATGTTAACCGATGCTCTGAGCCGAGACGGGGTCGTCGAAGAAAGGGCAACCACCCGAGCTAGAGCTATGTTCTCGAGATGGACGGCGGGACCGACATGAAAAAGAAGAATTTCCTGCTGCAGGCGATTCCCTTGCATGAGATCCCGATGCATGTTAGGCAGACCGTGTATTCCTGACGGGAGGGAGACTGAAGCGGTCTTTGTTTTCGATGCTCTCCATATATGTTCTTTCCTTACACCCTTGTATTGGCTGTCTTGGCGACAATATTCGTCTAGGTCCACTGGCTGGTTGGCGGTTGATCGCTTGGCTGACTTTCAGGCTGCTCCAGTGGATGCCTCGCGAAGTCGACAGATGAATAGAATCAATCATGTGTGCCTTCTTGTCGCTGGGACGTCCTGCTTCGAGGCTGATCAGAACTTTCCCCTCCGCCTGCGCCGAAGGGATTCCGAGAGCCGCCGGGACCGAAAACGACTTCCAGAGACCTTTAAAGCTCGAATCACTGATTTCCTTCGGGCTCTCACTCAGAGAGTTCCCATGGTCGCGACGGGGAGCTCATCAGGGGAGGAACTCCACCTCATGACCTCGGAATACTCGGTCGCGATCCTTCGGGATTCGGGACATGTGGCCCGACTCCTGGAAAGTTCGACGAAGTTTCATAAATAATGATTATCGCCGCGGCCACTAGTGAGAGAGATATGGAGTTCATCGGTTGCACGTGGTCTCTGAACACGATAATTAAGTTATCATCAGGCGAAACTTGCGTTTTTCTACACCTTGTCAAACTCTGCCCCGAGTCGACTTCGAACGAAAAGCCCGTGATCGCTCCGGGCTGGGAACTCCACGAAGCGAACACGCATTAATCACTGATGAGACCAAGGGAGACAAAGTGGAGAAGTTTGGAGAGCGGCGCGAAACGATATTATAACGCACAAGTGATTTGAGAGCGATGGAAAGTTCGGGACACATTGAGCCCCTGAAGGAGAGAGAGGGAAAGAGGAGCGGAGCAGAATTTCAACTATAGAGACCGGCGGTGGCTGCGCGACGGAGGCTGCAGTGGGTGTCAAGTGTCACAACCGTCGGCGTCGCCGTCCCCGCCTCGAATCGTACATATTCAGTGAACAGTTTGGAGTCGAGCGCCGACACTTGGTTCTCCATCCGATGGCTAGATCCCCGACTCCTATTCCTGACGGTATCCTCGCCTTCTGTTCCAATCCATTCCGTTTCCCGACTTGACTCTCCTGCTCCCTTCTCGGATACCGAGGTCTTCCCATGCGCACAATCAGAGATTTCCCGCCGCTAATCGACTTGCCGTGGCGGGAAGAATTTCGAAGCCACATGGCTCCTTCCCCGGCGTCAGCAGAGTAGGATTTCGTGAGAGAGGCGGACACCGTCACACGGGGAATCTATGTTTTTTATAGCCTAATTCCGCGGCAAGCTAAATCAATCGTAGTTCCTCCGTCTGTCTGGAGAACTTCAACCTAGCAGGCTCGGTGATTCGATCCGACTGTCGCTCGCTGCCGACGTCCACGGCCGCTGATCGGAATGCGGGAGCGAGGAGAACGGAACGTTGACGGCAGCGACAACAACGACGGCGATTCTGGAGCGACCAAAGTCGAGAGAACGACGCGGTTCTCTCAACTTACAGCAACTTGGGCTCGAATTCATAAATTCTACATCCATCCAGACACTAGTCTGCTCGCCGGGTCGTTGCTTGTTTTCCACTTCTGCCTCGGACGGCTTCTCGGAAGACTATCGTCGTCGTCGCCATCGCCGTTGTAGTCGACATCGCTGTTCGAGATGATTCGTTCGCTCTGCGGTGTTCCTGCTCTCGCTGCTGTGATCTGCCTCGCTGTGCTCTGATCGAATCCAAAGCATCACTCCGAATAGGAGCGCTGACCTCAGCTTCGAGCTCTTGATTCCGCTGCTGGTGTTCCTAAGAAATCTACGTAAGATTCTGCAGTTCTAGTTGATCCGGCAATATGACCGAGAGGAGGGAAGACGAGAAGGAGGAGGTAAGCCTGGAAACGAACGATCGATATGGTACTGGGACGCGGCAACTTTGGCTTCGATTCGATTCAGCAAGGACGGGGAGTCCCTTAATTCATGCCGTGCGTGGCTCCTCGACGCATAATAGACATCGGACAGAATTTTCCATGAATACATCAAGTAGGCATTCCACCGGCTGATGCGCTGTTCGAATCGATCGAGGATGTGTCTTGATGCACACTCGAAGGCATGCAATCAAGAAGTGTCGCATATCCAATCGGAGAAACTTCGCATTTCGATATCTCCCACCATGGTTACAAATTTGGTGGGGAGCGTCCGGCACGAATGATTGACGAAGAATTCCTGGAAGTGGGGAAAGACTCGACAAATCTCTGGATGCTGTGAGAAACTTGCATCTTGAATCGAAATGTCCGTGCCCTGGCCCATTAGTATACTCAATGGACGACGCCTGATCCCGAGTGGGAACGATTCTGGAATTCACGTACACCACTTATATGTTTTCATTCTTCCCTTAGAGCGACATAAGCCTTACAAGAGCCTTTATACAATCCTTCACAGAATTGATTTATTCCTCGATTGCCGTAGGGCGAGTACGCGACTCCGGACGCAACAAACAGATAATTTACAACAACTCGGGTCGGGTTTGATCGCTTCTCGTATTCATGTACATGAGGCATCACAGTTTGCTCAACCAATCGAGCACGGGGGTCCGATCTGCGGTAGAGCTGAACTCGACGAAGTCGACCGTCTGGCTGAGATCGGCGAACTCGAAGTCTTTGCGTGCGCTGCCGAGAACTCTCCCCAGCTGAGCACCTTCAGTCGTCACCAGCTTGGAAGATTGAGTTTTTCGGAGGAGGTTGAGCTCTTTCTCGAGATTGCTCTTGATCACGGTGATCGACTTCGCCATGGAATCGTCTTGTTTGTTGCAAGCGATCAGAACAGGCAGCCGCGAAGTATCGGGATCCGAAAGAACGTAATAGGCGTATTCAGCTACATCTTTGAGTTCACTCATGAAGCTAATAGAGTCCACTACGAAGATGAGCGCACGCGCGCTGGATTTGAAGTTGTCGAATACGTTCATGCGTTGGCGTTCGTTGCCGGGGATGTCAACGAGTTTGACCACTTTCCCGGAACTCGGATGTTCGAACTGGCCCTGATTCTCCTTGATGGACACATATGTTTGGACGGTTTTTCCTGAACACAGATGAGCGTAGAGCACTGTTTTACCAGCGTTTGATATGCCGCAGATGAGTACGTTCGAGCGTCCTCCTCTACTCCGGCGAAGCACGAAAACTACAGTAATGACCACGATCAGAAGCGCCAAGACGACCGATAATACGGTCGCTTCGGACCCGAGAACGTCCATCTCCTGCTTCAACTATAGCCGACGAGACACGATGACACGGAACGGTAGCTGATGCCGCTGCCAACTCGGTGGAATTTCATGGGCGTCGCCATATTGTTTGGCTTATAGCAGACGATTTAACAGAGGTGGAGAGCAGACGGCCTGCGAATTTGTTTAGATTTTTGTTTCGAACTTCCAAACAACGAGACATTGCCCGAATGTTAAAATATAAGGTACGTTCGGCATGATCTGATTTCCTCTCCGTAATCGACCGCAACGAAGTCCCGAGCTCTCTGAGCGGTGCCGTGAGAAGTGATTATCGTGCTCGATCTGCGAGCTCCTCCTAGTTTGCCTGAACTCAAGTAGAGGGCGCCACGGCGATCGCGCGCGGCAACCCTTGGCGCGTGAGCAACTCGGAACTATGAACTACTTCAAGGTGATGAATGATGAGTGATGCGGGTGCTGCTGGTAACTCGGGGCCACTTTGCGCGATTCCCTTGCTATTGGTGCAATGAGCGAGTCGCCCATCACGGCAGATACATGCAGAGATCCAGTTGACAATACAACGATGTGAACAGCGTTATCCTCGCGAAATTGAATATCCGACCTAGGAAGAGTCGAAGGGTGGCGATTGCTCTCAATCAGGGAAGAATCCATTGAGGGTATCTCCGCAGAGGGTATCTAGCGGAGCATGGCGAGAGAATAGAAAGCAGCTCCTTGATTATCAGATTCGATCAAGAGTCGTCTCTCTCCTGCCCCACCGTAATTTGTCCAGTTGGGGCAAATTTTACCGCCACATTTCGCGTTCGGCGCAGAGAACTAGGCGATCGGCGCAGAGAACTAGGCGATCGGCGCTTGGTGCGGGCGCATGATTTAGTTGGTTGCTCCTTGTCACGCCAGAGCTATCGAGCAACAATGAACTTTGCCATTTCCCATATCACCGTCTTGCCACGCCGGCGTGGGCACCGGTTGCAACTCGGGTCAGAGGGGGAGTTTTCCCTTCATCCGCGCTCTCTGAGAGACACAGTAGACGGCAGGCTAGCGGCAAGCGCCCGAATGGTTGCTACCATGCGATTTTGTGGCTTGTTCACGATGAACACGATCTCCACCGACAGACGGCCGACAGTCTGTTGTAGTCTTGAATAAAATCATTCCGAACTGAGAAGTCATGCTACTCTTTCTCTGAGGTGGCAAAAATCTCTATGTCTCGACTCGAGTCTGTCAACATCGTACCGGAATTTCTCATAGTCTTCAAGGCAGAAATATTTTCGATACTCTGACCGGTTTCTAGAAATGTGAATCGATCGCAACAGCCGTCATCGATCACTGCGCCTCAAAGAGCTTCCTTGGGTTTGGTTAGGAAATCTGCGAGGCCTCAGTAAGAATGAATAAAGGTTGTCCGGGCAGCGCGAGGAGCTAGATTCAGGTTTGAATATTCGCGTCTGATTCTGCTTGGTGCACGACCGGGAAACGAGAATTTTATGGCTCACGGCAAGAGTGGCCGTAAAGAGATGTTTGCTTTGATCTCCGAATCGCGGCCTGCTAAGAAAACAGCATCCGGGCTGACCTAACTCCAGGGTAGATTGGGGCATGCCGAAAGCAGACGAGGACAGGAACAGACGAGGAAAATCCTAATCCTAATCCCGATTAGGATCGCGGGAGAGTATAGCAGAGTCGCTCCCCATCTCTCGCCGGAATACTTGCTGCCATCTAAGCTCCCTTCGAAGAGAATCCTGAGAGACCTTTCCAAAACGATCCTCTCTTGCTCTACGTACCAGCGCCAAACTCAATCGAGCAGTCTGAGCTTCGGAATTTCGACGGCGCGGCGCCATGCTCAAACTCGGGGAATGCGGTGTTGCCGATCGCTGCGAAACAATGTGGAACTCGTCCGCTTCGCTCCAGTTTTTTCCAAGGCTTGTCCCATTGGACGTAAACACACATTCCCTCTGGAATTCGCGAGAGAAGAGGGACTGAAAAGCGTGGAGCCTACGATTTGTGATGAATTGCTCCTGCAAGCAAGGTCCCAACGGCTTGACAGAAAGGTCCTCGCCGTGTGGGCCTCGGCTTCAATTTGACCCGGCTTGAAGTTTCTGTCGACCTCCGAGTCAAAGGGCTCATCGACTACGGAGAAGCATCTGGCAGAATTTTGCGAGGTCTCCTCCACCCTGATATAGACTGCTCTCGAGCCGACATTCCTCATTCGATGAGAGAGAATTCGAACAGGAGACGAGGGAAAAATCATTGAATTTGATGGCGTTCGAATGGGAATTCTTGACAACAAGACTCGTCTCCCGGCACCGAGGGAGTCTGTCTGAATGGACGAGCCACGTGACACGAGCGTGTAAAAAAGATCCAAGTTCGTATCGTAGACGTCAGTTTTCCAAACGAGGCCCTCGAGGAGAAATTCCGCTCGACGAGGATCGTCGTTCGTCATTCGAGCGACCGACTCAAAGTCACTTGTCTGAACGCCCGCCCGCTAGCTCGCTCGCCAACCGATTGAATGACCAAGTGAATTGAATGACCGATCGACCGAATTTCTGAACGACGGAGCTCGAACGTGGGGAAGGGGGGGGGGTTGGGTGCGTTTCGTACTTCGAACAGCTCGGTAGAACGCGAGTCTCCTCACTCAGTTCGTGGGAGCACATCCATAGATAGACACGCGATCACGCAATCCGACCCTTTGCATGAATGCGGGGTCTATTCTGATTGAAGCAACTCGAATCTTTAATTGCGAGTTGACGATCTTCGGTTTACGATGCTGGTTCCGGGCGTCTTCTCCTGCATCAGGGACTGGTCTCGGACAGCAGAACGTTTCCCGGCGAGCCGTTGCCAGCCTTACGAAAGATGGCCGCGGAACTGGACGAGCCGGCAAGCGCCTGACTACGTGACGAGCGTCAGAGCATGAGAAGGGACTCCTCCTTCGAGTTCGAGTTCCTATCATTACAAAACTGCCCAGGGCGGGAAGAGCTACGTAATTCGGTATCTTCGCCTATCTATTGCCCCGTCGTCGTTTCATTCCTCCCCTCGTGACTATTCCGCTATCTGTGTACCTAGGAAGTGCGGGGAAACTACTGATTCGAAATCGACGCGCTCCCGGAAAAGAGGTCCAGAGGCTTCTGTGCTTCAATTGAGATCGAAATTATTCATGGAGACCTCGCGGAGCGTTCCCGATGATATTCCACATCAGAGATATTGGTCTGCCACGTCTGGAAGAGCGTCACAGTGAATAGAGAGTTGGAACTCCTCGTCTCACCGAGCCAATATCTCGACTTTCCCTCGACTATCCCTGGTCGGGGGCAATGCCGCTGTGACTTTTCCTTCCGATCGTGCAGCGCGCTCAACGAGGCGTCCCCGTGCTCCTGATCTAGACTCCCCGCAGTTACCGAGGGAACGAATTCTTCTTCCCTGCTCACAAATCAATATCGACACAATCAGACCTCGTCGCCGGGATTAGTGTCTGTCACATTTCGGTCGTCGTATCCGCCGGATCTCCCTGTTTGTGCATCGGTCTGTCCGGGTAGTCCGATTATCTGCCGGTGCCTTGCGTCTCTATCGGGGCAGTGGCGTTGTTGCAAGCCCGATTTTCGCTGTCATCTTGTGTGTTCGACCAGTCGCACGGTCGCTCGCCGCTAATATCACCAGCGGCGTCCTCTCTGTATCGGAAAAGCGTTCGATGTGACTTCCAAGCCTTCATCGTTCGCGTTCCCGCGGGCGTGTTGCGTTTTCAACAGGGACTCCGCCGGGACGCGATTTTTCACTCCCTAGTTCTTTATTCAAGCCCGCTCTCGAGGAAATCAAAATCGACATCGATGAGGAAATATTTGCCGATTCCCCGGAACCTCATCGGGTAGAGCGTGTTTTTTTTTTCCGGTGACTGTTGGTGTCTATCTTAGAATCGAAGAATAAACATGATTGCGATTGTCGCGGAGAGGACCGATTGCCATAAGGCGATGAAGTTGGTCAACTTATGTGATCTTGAAACGCATTTGTCTGACCTTGAATTCCCTTTTTTCAGGCGGCTCAGTATGTGCAGCATCCCGGCCTCAAACGCAAGGAGGTGAGTAATGTGATTCGTTTGCTTCGAGCTTGACGGGATTCGATTTTCTCCTCGGTTTATGAACCGAGGGAGGAGAGAAACGAGAGACTATGAAAATATTCCTCATGTTCATTCTGATACCCTCGGGACCACTCCGGATCGATCGGAAAATCGATCCGCTTCCTCTGCTTTGCGCGGGATCGTTCGTCGGTCAGAATTATGCTCGATGACAAACGGACCTAGCCATTTCCATGAGTCTTCTCCATAAATTCAGACTGTACACGTGACACTAAAGAAAACGCTGTCACAAATTGCCTGAGGATCGGAGGAAGGCGACGCACGTTTTTGTTTCGAAGTAATTTGTATTCATAAATTATACAGACTCTGCGCAGACCTCACAATGACAGTTTCAAAAACTTCACTACTGTACAAACAGACGCAACGATGGACAATGCGTGTTATTCTTTGGAAAAAATGCTCATGAGTAAGCTCCTATCCGCAGTGTCGTTGGGGGCCGGCTGTGGTTTCTCTTCTCGGATTTCCTTGTCGGTTTTCCTGAGTTTAATTCGCGAAGGGTTTTCCTCCAGAACTTCTCCGACTTTCCGTTTTTTCTTCCTACGAATCGACATCTCGAGGACCTTGGCGTAGTAACTCGCTTCCCTCTTGGCTTTGGCGATTTCGGTGCGCAGTCTCTGATCTTTGACGGCCTTCTCGTACGTCAATCTCTCGGAGAGATGCGTCCAACGGTACCTGTTCAGATATTTGATGTTCCACAAGCAGTCATGGTAAGGAGCTCGCCGCTTGCCGCCGACAGGCTTTGCGTTCAGCACTTCCGCCACTCTTTTCGCGTCTTTCTTCCTCTTGAACTCTATCCAACCTTCTCTGAATCGATGGGTGGGACGAGACTTCGAGTCAAGTTTCTTGATAGGTTCGAAGTACATCCTTCCTATGTCGCCGAAGTCGCTGAGGATCTCACGCGTTTTGGCCACGGTCAAACCCGTGGGAATGTAGTTTAGATAGACGATGCCGGGCGTGCTTTCTTTCTTCTCCTTCGTCTTCTTCGTGTCAGGTGTCGCGGCATCGTCTCCTCCGGAACCTATCCCGTGTAGTAGCGAAGGATTAGCGTCTTCGGTGTCCGACGCTCCCGTTCGCTCCTCGTCGGATTGATCCCCTTCGATATCTGAAACTTTATTATCCTCGATATCGGAGGGTCGTTTCGGATTCTCCGACTCTGCGTGTTCAATATCGTCTCCGCGTCCTGCCTCAGATCCGTCATCTGTGTCGTCATTACTACAACCACTTCCACGTATATTGTCCTCGACCACGTTGCGGTCTTCGCCTTCGGACAGCAAGTCTGATATGGACACGGGAGGCTTTCTGGTAGACGAAGAAGTCGAATTAGGCGCCTTCCGTCGCGGCGGGATCACTTTCGGAGCATTTCGCCGCCGATCCTCCAGTCTGCGTGGTCCTTTTTTTCACTCTCCTCGGATTCGACTCCGAGCGCCGAGGATCGGGCACGTTCCTCAACCGGCAATGAGCGCTCCTCCATCCAGCCTGAGTCCTTGCACAGCAATCACGACCGCACAACTAACACGCAGAATCTCATTCGAACATATTATGCTGGAACAACGTGGTGTGGTGGTGACACGGCTGACGGCGGTTATTGTTTACCTCCCTGGAACACAACACGGGTAAATGGCGACCGCGGACGACTGGAGCGCCCTCTACGAGCGCGGTTTTCAAATTCCAAGGTTCGCCATGAGATCGAGCCTGAAGTTCTCGAAGTGACAGCTTCCGCTTCATCGATTCTCTCGCTCGTTCCTTATTTCGAAACTCTATTTAGATGTTGTCGATCGTTAAAATCATCCCTGGGAGGGGGGGAAGGAAACGCAATCCCTCCATATATGGAAGAAATAGGGAACTCAAGATGGGAGAACTTCTTTGTCACTCCGCAGTCGGACCGGCTCGAAAGGCTCAGTCGGCCTTGAAAGACGACGGCGAGTGCCAAGATTGGGGCAATCTTCCGGGAACCTCGATCCAGTGCCCCACCGACTCGTGCTAGTGGGAGCGCGACTTCCCCGCGCTCTATGAAGGCTCCCCTCTTGCGCGAGGAGCATTTCCTGGAATGCTCCGCGCCGAATACCTCAAGGACCCTGTTCGCGTGTTTAAGGGACTTGATCAGCATCACTTTTTTATCGTGCCAGAGCCATTTCTTCTGTGGTTGCGAGGTTCATCGACTTTGCCTCGGCGGCTCAGTCAGTCTCTTCATTTTCTGATGGAATCTCATGAACTGACAGAGATTTCGCAGGATCGTGTCACTCGTCACTCCAACTGTGACACGATCCTTCCCGGTCCTGCAACGCCAACGACGGATTGAAGTCTGGATGTGCACCCCCTCGGCCTTACGGAAGCGAAGATCCGTCCGATAGCCTCAGGTCGATCCAGTCGTGCGGATTTTCTGTTCGATCGAGTCCTGGGTGCAATGAGCTCGATGGCGCATTTCGTTGCACAATCGAATTCGGAAAAGTTCTGACAGAGATTAGGAAGAGCTCGTCCGGGAGAGCTCGTCCGGGAAAGCCCGACTCGGATGTCGTCCTCTGCGACGAGCCCAGTGTCTACAGAAATTAATTTTGGAGCAATGACTCATCCGGACGTTCGCATGAGAGCCGAGCCGCGAGAGTACTCTCATCAGTTCGCTTTAGGGAAAGAAGGAATGTAAAAAGAAGTCACTCGCTATTGTTGTTGACATCGGTTAGCGTTCTCTGCGGGCACTGCGTTGGCGGTGCTGCTGGTAGAGGAAACCAGATGGCGGCAGCCTCTCTTCAATCCAGACTGGCCTTGGGAAAAGTCTGTTGCCCCCAGTCGACGCCGGCGTGCCATGGTGCTTTCTCTGCTGGTTCACCGCAGCCGGCATCAAGCGTTCTCTCATGCCAACAACATCTTCGTCGACGACGACATCGGCAGCCACAGCGATCCGTCGTTCTACGTATGCGCTGTTTGCTTACTTGTTTGCTTCAGTGCTTTACGAAAAAAGCGATTTACCAGCGACATCTGCAGCCGATTTCGATCTGAGCTTGACTTTTCGGATCGTTCGCCGCGATTTGTCGAGAACCCAACGCCTAAAAATTCATAGAATCGAGGGAATCGTCAGATTCCCAGAGAAGTTGAGACAAGCCAATGCCAGTGAACAGGGGCTCTGAATTCGTGAATCGTTCCAGTTTCCAAAAGCTTGAGATTGGTCGGAGATTTCGCTATTTCCGAGCGGCTCCGAATGGCTTCGGTACGGAACGCTGAACGCGGCCATGCGCAAAGCGGAATCAACGACCACCGGCGAAAGAAGATGCTGAGAAACTGAACTTCAATGCAGACAGCGAGTCAGCCGAGAACGCCAAATGTTCCCAACGTCGGCATCAAGGAACACGAGAAAATTCGGGGGCCCTCCGAAGAGTGTAGCGACAAGGAAGAGAAATATCTATAAGCCCGTTTATTCCGATTGGCTCCCGATGCTTTAGCGAGAGCTCAGGCGATGGATGCTCTTGACACTTGAGCCGGAGTTCAGCCGTCAATGTCCACGAAGTCATTCACACACCCAGAGCGCGCTGGGGAAGCGTGTTCTGTACGTGTCTGCAATGCTTACAATCGTGACTGACCATACTTTCGCAAATGCTCTCATTTCTCGCGGGGATTTCGCAAGAAACGTGCAAGCAAGTTCCTGTCCCACGTGGCGACTACTGGCTTGACGTTTGTTGTTCCCAGCCTCGAACGATCTCCGTACGCTCAACCGTGCCAGCTCGACGTGCCGAATGGCTGTGCATGGAGTAATTGGGAAACCCCTCAATATCGACTTGGCGTGGATTCATCGCGATCGAAGGTTTCGACTCACATTAGCCTATCCAGGAAAATAAACGAAGCCTTTCCTCCCCCGACCTGGAAAGTGGTACACGATCCTTCTGAAACTGGAATTCTGTTTCCTTCCGTCCCCCATTTCGGTACGCAGGGACTTCTTCGGGGTACAAAGCCAATAAACTGACAGCGACGATCCAAACTTAATGGAGACGCCCACCGTTCGTCTTTCGCGAGAGTTGCGGCGAAAATCTAAAGGAACAAGAGAAGAGATGGACTAGAGAAAGGGTCACCAAAACTGTTTTCAAGTGACAGCCAGCTGGCTCATCGCTGGACCGATGGTGGCTGCTACCGAGGCAAACTGCGATGATGGTCAGTGGCGTCGCGACGCCACTTCGACTGTATGGTCGGTCTTCGATGGCTGAAGTCGCTGACGTAACGGCGCGAGGAATGCGGCAAGTGAGTGAAAAGGGCTATGACCAACGGAGACATCGACCGCGTACATACACACTTATGAACTTCCAAATACATTGAAGGATCGCCGGTGGATGTCGTGTCGTCGTCGGAGCTTCCGGGGTGAATGTCAGAGAATCCGCTTGGCATTCAATCGAGGAATCGTCGCGCCAGTATCTCCCCCGACCGCTTATGCAATACAATCCTGCCGGTGTCAACAAAGTTAAATCGGTCTATCAGAGATAAGCAAGGCGTCAAAAACACCTCTCCGACCCCCCGGCGATCGTCCATTAGAATTTCAGCTGGGCAATCAGGAGAATGGGGCTCTTGGAAGATTTTGAACTCGAGAAATGAGCGAGCGATCCCCGCCGGAGCTCCGATGAGACGACGCGACCACGTGGTCTTCGGTCGCTGCGGCGGAGAAAAATATATACAGCGAATTTTCTCCCGTCGCCGTGCTTGTTGTTCCGCTTCTCCGACTGACTTTTGATGGTACCTCAGAGCTGACGGATGACTTGTATTTGTCAGAAGTTGCCTCGCGGTCTCACGAAGTTCAGCCCTCTGGCAGATCGACTCTGTCGAGAATCATCACGTCGCTTGGAAACGATTCTTTTTTGTTTCGCTCGTGTTCTTAGGAGTCGCAGAACAGCTCCTTCTTTTCAAACTGCGGACTTTCTCTGTTTCTCGTGTGATGCAGTGGCGTACCCAGGAGAAATCACGATGAAGAATCGATACCGTTGTTCTCCTCGCGAATAGGATTGGGCTACCATGCAGATCGCCGTGGGAATTCTCTCCGAGTAGGCCACTGGCTCGCTGGTTTCCGGCCTAGGGTCTTGGCTCATGGCTCATTCCCGAACCCGTTCGTCTCAATCTCCAGATATCCGCAATACGGACCGGGATGTCCCACCATCGAGACTCGCTTCTCCGGGGCAGTATTGGCTATATGTAGACGTTTACCTGTCGAGACAGAATTGTCGTCGGCGACGAGCTCGATCGTTTCGCTATATGACTTTTTCCGCTTCGAGGATCACGTCCATTGTGGGGAAATGAGGACGAATGTGCGAAAGACTGGGACACGAGAGAATCCTTGTCGCCTGGCGAAAGTACCATCCGCGAAATTCTAGTCTGTCTGCGCTCTCTGAATGAATCTCTCTTCGCTGTTGCGCACATTTCTATCTTCCATCTCGATTCAACGCAAGGAGTCGAAGTCCGGAGATACCGCGTCACATAAGGCCCATTGACCGGCAGGCGTGGAAACGGGTATTTCGAAAACCGTATTTTCCTCGCTTAGAGATTCTATCTTCGGCTCGGGGAAGGGTCCGGAATCCCGTACAATGCTGAGGTGGCTCATCTGAGAAACGTGCGTGGTCGTTGTCTATAGCCTGAGGCTTCCGTGTGCTGGCCAAGGAATAACCCGCCTGTGGCGAGCCTCAAAAATCTGAGTTTTCTTGCCGACCTCGGATAGGTAATCGACAGGCCGAGCGCCCGACGGCCTAATGTGCTTTTGATGAGGGACTTGGCCGATATCGAGAGTACACGCTTTTTCGTTCATGAAACCCCTGTTTAATAGTAAGGATGATCCAACTCTGCCGTGATGAGAAGGAGGAACGAGGTCGTATGAATACTTGAGCCGATATCGCGAAGCGTTCGCAAAAAGAGAGGAACAGTCGGGCGAAGGACAGCTCCCAATGATTGGATGCGTACTGTCGGGAACTTCGTTTCGAGGAGAGGAATCGGGAATAGGTACACATGACAGATCCCGAAGCTTGAAAATGTCTCGTGGAATTTTTTCCTGAAGAGTGATGAGAATCAGTTCCGTCATCGATAGCGTCGAGATGGAGGTGGTTGGAGCACCGGGTGCTGCGTTGCCAGACGAAGTTCACTTGTCAATCAATCCGCGGTTAGTCCGTCAGCGATTCGCCAGAATTCGAATCTGCGTCCTTCGTTGACCTCGATTTCCTCCATAGGTCTTGGGTTTAGGCTCAGCCGACCTATGAAAATGGTGGAATAGAGGGCGGTTATCCTGTTTGAAGCTTCATATCGACATATTCCCGCTGTTGTTGTTGATGTTTTGGTTCGCGTTCGGGAGCTAAGCTGTCTCTCTGTTAGAACAAATCATCAAGATGGAAATGAATCTATCGACTGAGCGCTAATCCCCTGCTAGAGAAACAGCAGCACCGTATTAGGCGTTGCGTCAGTCAATTAGATTAGGCTGCCATGGGCTCTCTTCACAGGCGCATTGTTTCGTAGGAAGTGTGGCACAATTGAGCGAGGTCCGAATCTGATAATTGGGCTCCAGGGGCTCTACAAAACGAGTAGAGAACCAGATTCGATCCCCTGATATATCAGCTATAAAATGACTGACACGAAAATTCGATCTGTTGGAAAAGTCGACAACTGGTTTAAACCTGATACCGCGGTGACGAACGATGACAAGCGGTGTCTGTGGCTCTCGGATCGAAGCCTACCACTCAGTCAGTCAGCGAGTCCAACTTTCGGAATGGAATCTAATAAGCGGTCGATTGGCATATTTGCTGTAGATAACAGAATTTTTCCCCCATCTCTCCTCGAGTCTGATTGTTAGTTGATTTCTACTCGCCTCCGATCGTGTTCTCACAAATGCTCTCGTGAGCGAGACTTCGAAGCCGTCATGGCGGCGGACCATGCCGAGCTCTTTCACTCGTCTACGGAGGGTTTCTGAGCTTTTGCTGGGTCGAGAATTCAGTCCCGGACCTCGAGCATAGATCGAGATTCATCCGGATCAGTATCAATGTGTCGCAGATAGACGGTGAGGGAGAAATTCAGCCCCGGAGGTGGAGTTCTCTTTATTCTGAGTGCATTAAAGGGATGCGCTTTGTTTGCTTACCTGGAGTGGAGAAGCGGAGGATTTGTAGAGCAGGGCGCAGGGTGTGGGGTGATGAGTGGGGAAACGAAGCGGTTAGCGTAGCGGACGGTCTCCCAACTGGCGAGCCGGCCCATGATTGTGTGTACTCCTCTGGGCTCTGATTGCCTCCAACGTTCGGCTTTTACTTCCGGCTTTATTACTGTGTGTCAATGGCAGGGTCTTCAAATATTTATTCTCGTACATTTCGTCGAGTACGAACGGCCGAGCTCTGGCAAGACTCATGAGTCATGAGCATCGAGAAAATTCCTGCGAGATTTTCAGCTCCGAAATGGATTATCTCGAGGTTCATGGTCTCATGACCGAGCAGCGCATCACGGAACTTTTGTAACAACTCCCGACGATTCTCCATGCTCGAGATCGAGCGCAATTTTCCGAAGTTTCGGAGATACGCGCTCGACTCGGCGGTCCGCGTAAAGCCTCTACAGGCTGGGAGAGTGCATCCTGTGGATATGTAGGTATATAAAAAAAACCAACGAGCTCTAACCCTACCTGGCATGGACCTCCGGCTAAGGAGATCACCCGAGCGCAGGCCGGGTTAAGTGTAGCCGTTGTGGTAGCTCACTGAGTAATGACTGTTTTGCTGCACCGTATAAAAAGTTGGAGCCACCCAGTTTGCTCCCAAATCTCCAGGGGTGGTATTTGCCGGTGACAGTTTGCTCCGTATTTTCTCCCGATGAGTGCGGTCGTCGAGCGGGCAGCTCCAAGCCTTTCATCTGCACTCCGCAGGTACACTCACTGCCGGTGAAAATTAATATGATCCAGCGGCTACACATTAGATAAGCCGCAATTATGCAGCCGGAAAGAATAAATGGAGATTGGCACGTTTTGCCGTGCGTGACGCTTAAGATGCGCCTCCGGATGAGCATTCACCTCCGAAGCGTTTTTGTACGGCGGAATCTCTCTCCCGGGGGAATATGGACTGATGATTATATTCTCTGCAGCTTCCCTCTCGTTGCATGAATCCGGCCATCCAACGATTTTTCGATTCGATAATGGATGAGCACGACTCGACATGAGTCTCGTTTCTCTGATCTGCTGAGGTTTGTTTACTTGAGTCGCTATGACACAAGCTCTGTTGATCAAGTGCAATGAATTCGCGATATCTGCCAAAGTTCATTCTCAGACGATTGAATGTTGCGACCCATGCGACTTCATGTGTCTAAGTGACGTGATACCTCGACTCGCTTCTCCGCAGATGAATGGGTTTCGTTGTCTCCCGTCGCTGCTCTGCTTCGCCAACTGCTCGACATGTTTGGCTACCTGGTAGCTGTTTCGAATGACGTTGTTCTTTCGATTGTCCACGAATCCAGATTCCGACCGCGCTCATTACCAATACTCGACCGAGGAACTGAACCCCCGTCTCCGAAGTGGACAGGAGAATCGGCAAGAAGTCGACAGCGCCTCCTGATTAAACAACTCAGAAACTTCGAACAACTCATATTGTTCTTGCCTGTCCGTAGGTTTCCGCTGATTAGGCGCGGAACATAGAGCTTATTATCCGGTTTTTGACACCGAATCACTACCCAGCCAGCGGAGCGTGGACGCAACAGGTGACGGAGTCGTTCGTGCGAGCCGCACCGGTACAGATCATTCATCTACTTGTTGTTGCATTCGAAATCCGAAACATAAGCTGTGCGAGGAAACTACGCAAAGCCGCTGCGTCTTCTCGCGCTGTCATTTACAGAGGGATGTGGTGAGCGAACAGGAGACCGAATCAGCAACAGGGTCTCGATCGACCCATCGATCGATATCCCGCCCGGCCCTCGACACGATTGGGGGCATTGGACGATGGAAACTGAGAGCGGAAGATTGAGTCCAAGAGAGTGCGGGGGCTCTGGAGCGGGCAGACCGACGCCGAAATGACTTCGTCGTAGAGAGCGGGAGCGAGGCTTGTTTAGCTGTTGCTGCTCGTGGCTTTGTGGTTGTTCGTCTCGCTCTTGGCTGATGATTGGCTCTTGGCAAACTGATTACCCACCGCGCGGCCCTCTGTGTGCAAATGCCTCTCCATCGGAAAGACCCCCGAACGAACAAGGCGATGCCCTGAGAGGGTTCCACGAGAGAAAGAGAGAGTCTCTCGTCAGAGAGGCCAAGATTCGAGTCCTTCTCTTTGGCGTTTCCACGCCCTGACGAAATTGACCTTTTTCCCTATCGGCGACAGTCGTGAACTTGGTCCATCATCGTCCGTTATCGTCGTACCCTCTGCCCCAAATACGATCGACGACAGTTAGCTTGGATCATGCGTTCCGTGAATAAATGATGAAGTCCCACCAAAGCCACGAGGTTTAGGGCCATGATAAATGAAGTTCGCGGAGTCATATGATCCGCGTCCTCGGGGCGTCTGCCTCGAAACTTCCGAATCGCTCGGTACCTTCACCGATGGCCGGAACGATGATCAGCCGAAATATTATGCTGGAATGATTCCTGGTTCGAATTCGTCACCGGCGTAGCTTCCGCTATTCCCTGGTGCAATCTCGGTTTGTTGCCTCCGAGTGAGGTCACCGCGAAAAAAAACACTCGTCTCGACTGCGTGTGGAGGAACTCGCGGGAAGTGGAAACTAGACGCTCAATCGGGACGGGATGCGATCAGTCGGAATTCAAATTCGAGTCGTTAACGCGGTCGAGCGAATGAACTTGAACGACTGGAGGACGGAGTCTTGCAGGGTCCTGGCGCGTTGCTTCTTCCTTGACTGAGTAGGTCTATCAGTGATTCTGAGTAGAAGCACGAAGCACCGAACCTAGTTTGTCCGTCGCCGTTGCCGCCTCGTGCTGCGTCGTCGCCTCAGCTCCGGAGTCATCAGCGAGGAATATGCAAATGGCTCGTCGACGAATATATTCCTCGATCGGTATATGATAGTCCGTTTTCTAAACTTTGATGCATTTGGGTTCTCTGCGGCCCGCGGCTACTTTCTCTGTCGAATATGGAAAAATCGCAGGAAAAAACGCTCCTTCCTGGCGCTTCCGATGCCCGAGTCAAGATCCCTCGTCATCACTCCTAGAGGATCGAGCGCAGGATTAAACACGTCGAGAAATTCGGAAAATCGTGAACGAGAGTACGAGGAGCAGACGAAAGTAAACGTTTCGTGATGCTGTTACCGGAACGGAAAAGTTCGCGCTGAGATGACAGGAAAAGTTGCTGTTTGCAAGGGGAACATAGAGCGACGAAAAAAAACACGGAAATTCCGCCGTCGACGCGCGTCACTCAGGAAGCGCGAATCGGGAACTCGAGAGACTTTCCGACCGGTGGGACCCACGCCGCGCCGGGGGGCGCTCGCAGTGCGTCGAGCTCGGGTCCAGATCTTTGTTTGAGCAGCGAGATATTTTTTTATGAGATTCGTAGTTAGAGAGTGTCGACAGACGGACAGAGGGACGAGCTAACGAGGAGAAAGACGGAAAGAGAGACGAGCAGAGCGGGGGAAGCGATCTGCGCAATGGAAGGGGCGCCGAGTAATTCGATTTATGTATACGAAATGCAGAGCGAGCATAAGTCGCTCTGTTTAGGCCACGGTTTGTATAAACCGGCCGAAAGAAAACGATGAGATCGCTTGATAGCTACCCAACTCGACAGGCATCACCAGATTCCTTTCGAGCCTGTGTTTATCTTCGAGCCGAGCCCAAAAACGGATTTGATTTACATTACTGAGATTTCTTGTGGGTGGCGTGTAGAACGAAGGGTCGATCGGGCGAGATGTTGCTCGGTGTCCGAACCTGAATCTTCCGGTAACCGAGAAGACTCGGCGCGGGGTCTGGCGCGCGATACGGTGAACTTCCGATCGCCGATCCGGTAGCTCTATTGAGACTGAAGAAATCGAGCAGAAACTCGCGTCGGGCTCTTCTGAGTCCCAGCCGAATCACCGAGAACATCCCCGATCGATGGGGTTCGTCTCCGGATCGGGCAATCGGATACGGCCGAACTCGACTGTGAGGTTGGGTTCGTGATTCAACGAGGTGCGATGGGAGACTGTTCGCCGCAGCGGAGATCGAACGAGAAGCAACAAGTGTACCGTTCTGCGACAAGTTGTCGGCCGCATTGTCGAAGGCGCCCGTCGGAGTCTTATCCCTGTCGTTCGTCCGTCCACCCGCCGAATTTCCCGTCCGCGCGCTTACCATCCCCGCGGTCGGTTTGCCCGCCGTTGGGCCAGCGTTTTACCCGCAAGTCATTCGACCAACAGGCCGGCCGGGCGGACGCACAGCCAGCCAGCTAGTCAGCCTTCAAGTCGACTCGGGTCGAAGTGCGGCTTCTGTTCAAGTCGGCGCTCATGCCGCGCATCGTCAGATCGGCGGCCGAGGTGCTCCGCTCTGGGTGAGGGTAAACGACTGAATCGTCCTGTGCTCTGGCGGCTTCGTTCGGGTGGCGGGCGGGCGGGCTGACTGGCGAAAGGGCTATTTAGCGGCGGGATCGGCGGGCGAACGGCTCCGAGCTGTTTGCCTGACTCTTGCCTGCCGGCGGCCGCCGCCGCTGTCGCTGTTGGGATCGCGAGCAGGCGGGCAGGCGGGCGGCATTTCACTCTGGCCTCTGCTCCGTTCACCGCCGCTAGCTCGCGGTCTGTCTGCTAAAACTGGCCGCCGCCGTCTCTGTTCTGCTGCTGTCCAGTCTTACTACTATTCATCAGTGAAGACTGATTTCTGTTCTTTCGATCGGCACCCGTTCGGATTGTTATGTGACGCGCTGTCTATCATCATCCACACGAGCAGCAACAAGCAGTCGTCCGTCGGTAACCGAATCCTGTGAACGATTCCTTCGTAATCCTGACGTCCTCGTCTTCAACGACGTCCGATCCGTGATCACCGCTATTTCAGTCACCGTCGGTTGTTGTTGTAGTCGCTGCTGCTACAGCTCGACGATTTGGGAAAAAAAACTTTTCTGTGAAAACGTTCAAACAAGTGCTTCCTTCGACCACTACTTGGACTACATCACGGCTGTCATTCTACCCCCCTATCAACACTAGTACAACTTCATCTACTGTTGTGACTTCTGTCCGCTTCTATCGGGACTAATCGAGAGCTCATCGTTTCGAGCGCGACAGAAAAAAAATCATGACTCTGGTGAGTACGCATCCGAAACGATCTTCGTCCACCGTGGTCTCTGGTCACGGAATCGGAAACCTGCGCAGACACTTGTTGAGTCTGTTATCGATTGATCGAATGAAAAGAAAAACCCTTGAGCTCATGGGGAGCGAAGAGAAATATCTTGAAACCGTTGGCGAACTCGCCAGAAGAGCGGTGAAGTTCCGATGGAATTCAGAACTTCTGAGTGAGTGAATGACGAAGGTGATCCGCGAGGACCTTCGCCGCCGATTTTATCTCGTTAGCGAATCGTGTTCCATTGATCGATTGGTCGCTCGGTAACTCGGAGTGTACGCTCATCGTGAGTCGATTAGGTTGACTCGATCTGCACAATTCTTGCGAGATTAGCCTTTCCGCCGTATTTATTAGTCGTCATAACAACAACCTGTGGATTGAACAGAGGGTTCGCCTACGGTGGTGGTGCTGCTGCTGTATGTTGCTTTCGCCCGCTCGCCTGTTCGCTCACTGCTTCGTTCGCTTGTCTGCCTGCCTGCCTGCCAGCCCGGTTGTTGGCTTGCTTCGGACGGTTCGCTTGGTTGGCTGGTGCTGGTCGGTCGGTCGGTCCATCCGTCGTTCGGTCCGTACATCCGTCCGTCGGCCGGTGCGTGTGACTCTTGCTACTCTTTCCACCGGATTTGTTTCTTCTTCGGCGCGTCGTTGTGAAGGGGCACGTTACGTTGCCGATACGTCTATCGTGGTCATCATGGATTTTTCATTTTTTCTTCCCCTGCTTCTTCTCTCCTCTCGGCTTCTGCCGCCGCTGGTTCGCTTGACGTTTGCCGCGTTCCGGCCGGCCGATGGCTGCTTGGCCGGGCAAGTCTGCGATCGAGAGAATCGATGGAGGAACTTCATGCGAAATTCAACGACGGGCTACATGACGACGACAATCGGGCACGGGGTTCCTTGATTTCCCTTCGACGAGTGGATTCTTTGCAGTAGTGTTACTCTGTAGTTTGGGTCTCGGAATTTATTCAACGGGTCATTCCGGAAAGAACGGCGGTGAATCTCTTCTCGGTGCCGCTGTCACCGGTTCCGATGCCTCGATTTTGTGGGTGGAGATCTTCGTAATTGCTATTGTTGACTCCTCCGTCGACGAGAGAAATTTTTGTTTTTCGTAGGGAAGTCTCTGGGAGACCTCGAGGTCATCCACTATCGAGCCGGACATCGCGTCCACGTTCCTCGCAATCATCCCACGTTCCTCGCAGTAATCCTTGATGATTGGAGCGCAGGCTGGGAGAAATGCCCCCCGCGAATCGCACAGACTTGAACTTCTCCTCATCCCGGCAAGCTAGAGACTTCACAGGACAGTTCGCGAAGCAGAGATTCGGTGGGGAACGCGTCCCGGGAGAAACTCGGTACCTGAATGTGGCACGGAGTCGGACCTCGGCTCGTTGATTGACAATAATTGATATTCGAGCGGGGAAAGCTCGACGCGTCCAGTCAGATTACTCGCTCGTTTGCTGTCAGCGGAAATGGGAGAAATAGTTGAAAAGTCAAGTTATTGAATGAACTCCTGACCGTGGGGCCTATATTGAGATGGAAATCCACCGCGAAGCTAGCTTCGTAACGCGCGAATGGAGAGCGTTTTCTATCTCCCCGTGTACGGCATGCTTTGCAGCGCTGGATTGCTGCGCGGAAGGAAAAGGGAAGAAAGCTAGCGACTATTTAGTATGAGGGGGGCCGGGCAGAAGAAAAAAATCAACAATAGAATTCAGACGGCCGGGAGAAGTGCTCGTCTGTTTTTTCGACTGTCGGCCGGCTTCTGTTCTGTCTGTTTAAGAATTCGTTTTCTCCTTAGAACCCTAGGAATCTGAGCAGAACGCTGAACGAGAAGATGAAGCCGCACCACCAGGGGCAGCTGGCTGAATTGTATGAGAATAGAGAATTCTGAGCTGAGCCGAAAGACGGCGGCGGTGGGACCGAAAGCAAACCACAACAGTTCTCATCGAGTTTGAGGGTCGACTCGTACGAGCGAAGTTCGGCTGCGTTTCTGTTGAGACAATTGTCCTCTCGAAACTTCTGGGCAAAATAGTTCGAATGCAGATGCAATTTGTTTGAAATTCCCACTCACCGGGAGTTTGCCGTCCGGAGCGTCGAGTCCTCATGATGAGAGATCTGGACGTGTTTTCGAAGTGATGTCCTCAAGCGCCCCGACGAAGCATCGGGGAGGCTAGAATCTCACAAAGCAATCTCGGCGTTCTCCCTGTGCGGCATCGGATGGGGTCCGAACGCCAGGGGTGAACACCAGAAATAATTGCCTCGAGGTTTCGCTGTTCTTTGTCCGCTTGCACTTTTGCGGTGCTTCTGACCGAACAGCTCAGTGGATATCGACCGCGCTTCCATCCTGTTGCTGTATTTCTCCTTTGGCGCTCATCGCCGTCGTCTTCGCATTTACAAGGCTCGCCTCCTGACCGTTAGACTAGCAAGCCACACCCTTCTCCCTAGGCCTGCCCTTTACGCCATGGGGGATCTCCCCTCCCCCTACTCCCCTATCGCCCCGACCCCTGAGGTTCCGACCGGGTATCCCGCGGTATGTTTTGGTCTCCAGGCTCTGAGCGACGAATATTGGAGCTCAACAGCAATCTTGCGCTAACAAGACAGGAGACGCCTTGCCCAGTTTTGAGACTATTGCAGAGACTCTCCCACTCAGTCGCCTCCGCTGGCTGACAGAGTATTGCTTTGCGGGGAGCTTGTTGCTCCGGCGAACTCTCGCGCGGCGCATTGGAGAGCGCAATGCCGATCCGGGTATTTGTTTGCTCGTTCGTTCGTTCGTTTCTCTTGAGTAAAAGGGAGTTGGTGGAGGGCAGGGAAAACGCGGGGTCGTCGGAGATCGGACTTCACTCGAGTACTATCGGCGCCGTCGATCCCGCTGGCACAGATGCGCTCGGGAAGTGGGAGGATGAATGAAGCGGCGAACGATAGTGAATATCCCGAGTCTGCTCAGTGTCCACTCACGCTCGACGTTGGAGAGTTTCGCCAGGATGAGGGAACGAATCCTCACTCACTCAGATGCATCCTCTGGCGTGAGCTTCCTGTCGTGTTCGAAACAGCTCCGAAAGACCATTGACGGGCCTTTTCCATCGTCGTCGCCGATCGACGTTTATGAGTGAAAGCCACTCCACTTGATCAATCGGAAGCGACGGGCTCTTTTCGATCGTTAACTAGCGGCTACAGACGATGATCAGAAAATCTCGAGACGGAAGGAGAGGGATGATCAATGATTCGCAGCGAGCATTTTCCGGAAGCGACCGTACACAGACCTGATTTCTGGCCTACGAACGAACGTACCTATCAACGCCCCGGACTCACCGGGCTTGACCTTCCGGAATGGGTTACGTCACGTCGCTGTCACCTCCTTGCGAACTGTTCACGCATCCGACTGGGGTCTTGTGGAAATAAAACTTTATTGTTCTAACCTTTGCGACGCGACGGCGGAAGAAACAACAACGACGGCGTCAGTTGTCGCGCGGGTCGCCGATCGGCGTTCACCCTAACGATGATCGTCGCCTCAGTATAATTCAAGGCGAATGAAACGAAGCGTCGAACGGGCATACTCGTTCTGACGGAGACCGGAGGCGAAGCGAACGAGACAATTCTAGTCGACCCCGGGTTCGAATCCGAGGCTGGATAAGCCTCGAGGCAGATGGATAGGTGGAGGGGTGGATAGATAGACGAATGATGATTTGCCGGATAGACAGACAGAAAGACGCACGAAAAGACGGATGAAGCGACGGATTATCCGTGCCCTGGATGCTGCAGTTCCGGCGGCGGTCGCCGTTAACATTTGAGCCCCGCCCAGCTCGATGTGTGAATAGTTTACGCTCAGGCTGAGGAAGCGTCGAGTGAGCAGCGATCCAGTACGGCTCGGGTGGAAGAGGTAGACAAAGCGAGTAGAAGTCCCAGGGCCCACTCTTAATGAATTCTGTTATCAATCTACACGAATAAAGGGAAAGACGAAGAGGTCGAGTCCAGGAACACTGCCGCAGCCGGCTCCCTCGCCCCCGTGGTACGGAGCCCCTTCGCGTCGGCCATCCCTCCCCTTGCGTCGCCCCCCCTCTACCCCCTTAGGTAGTTTCGCCAGGAAGTCGGGAGGAGTACGAGCAATGTGGAATAACTGCTTACGAGTAGCCCTTAGACCTCACTCATCAGTCGTCGTGGGCCCCGGCTCGATCCCATAACCAACGAAGCAACCGAGCACCCACCCACCCGCGCAGCTCATATGCCAGCAATCATTCATGCATGCATGCGCCGAAAACAATGGACACTCGAGATAATTGCGCGTCCCATGTTGACGTCCACCCGAGACATTTCCTTTAATTTCCGTTTTCGAGTTCTCCTGCACGATCTCCGTAAATCACCAACTCCTATCGCCCTGGTGGCGCGAGCGACGCGGTGCCGTAAAGTGCTAATTCATTCGGGTGCTGAGTCCGGAGCGTTTTGTTGCCCGTTCGTTTCCCGATCGATTCTCCCTGGGGATAGAACGAGTAATAGGAACCCGAAGCTCAAACGCACGGCTCCTTCGCGCTTCGAAATGGGTGCTTCAGTGGAGGATTTTCAAACGAAACCTCTCTGGTTTCGGCTCGGCGCGTTCCTCAGGCGAGAAAACGCACCCGCGCTGCACGGTCTCTTGCTGATCGAAGTTCTTCGGCCGAGTTGTTTCGAGCTCCGCTCTCGTCTTTATTGGACAGATCGGTACGTGCTAATGTAGGAGAACGGCAAACATGCACGCGTAGATCACCGGATCGCTTGGCTCTCCGATGGCCTGCTATTAAGTGGAAGACGATGCTTGTAGTGGTGGCGGCAGCAGCAGCAGCAGCAGCAGCAATATAATAATGAATACACTCGGATCGATAGCCGATACCACACGACGCCGCACCCCCAGGTACGGGGGAGTCTTAGCTCCGGCTAATAGTGTCCGCTGGCTCGCGACGTCGCCGCTGCACAGAAGACGACGAAGGAGAACACTGACTGAATGGAATCCTACGACCCTCCTCGGGTCGTTCCACAGACATTCCCCGCTGGGCTCCTCATTCCTTCTCTTTTCGGTCGCTGTATCATTACAGTCCATGACTTTCTTATGACAGTCTTCTTTGTTGCGTTCATCGTTCCGCCTGTGCGGGTGAAGAATCGCCGTAAAATCGGCGAAGAGCTGAACGTTCACTTCAAGCCCTCAGCATCAGGTGGGGGGGACGGAGCCGGGCTGGGGAAAACAACCGTGTTCCGGGAGTGCTGTCGAGTTCGGAAAAGATCAGAAACGAAAATCTGCTCATTCCCCTCGCGCATCATGAATACGAGGAATTTCTCTGAATATTATTCCACGAAAGCGAATATCGTCGGATAAACGCGTAGTTGACCTGCTCGTGAACTCCTGATCGTGTTTACATGCTTGTACTGGCAGGAGGTCTGCTCGTCGTAGTACTACTCCTTTCAACGCTCCGAGGAATCGTCGTAGCGGTGCTAATGGAGCCGATGCGGTGGCCGTAACAACAGCAGCAGCCAGCAGGAGTGCCAGTGGGTGAATGGTTGGTGTTGTTGACCGGAAACGTTGCCGTCGGGATTCGCCGTCAAACATTATCAGCCGTCGGTTATGGCGGCAACCGACGGCGTCCGATTAGTTGAAATGGAGCGGGCGAATGTTTTTCACTCGCTTTCACAAATATTCCCACTCGGTGGATTACTATTCTCCGCTCTATACAATCAATGTAATTACGAGGGAAGGAATTCCATGATAAGGAGATTCCGAATTGTACTTGTGCTTTTATTTTTGCTAGGAGGAAGTTTTGCGCACCGGTTTCCCGGCTCATTCGTGCCCCCGGATTCTGGGAATATAAATCCCGAAGAGATAAAAAAATCCTCCTCGTCCGGATTAAATATCCCCAGAAGCCTCCGACCGCCGGTCGGGACCTCGGTACAGTTCGGAGATGAATGGCCGGATATACCCCGTTCGATTCCGGCTCCAGTTCAGAGAGCGGATTTAGTTGTGAATCAGACGGAATCGGCTCTGGATTTGCGGCTGCTTGCGCGCTACTTGTGGCGCGTCCGTTCTCACCGCCGCCGCCCGTTCCGTGATTCGGCTACTCCACGTGGCCGTATCGGATGGCGCGCTGAACTTCAGTAGTTTTCGATGTTGCTGCTGCCACTGTGGCCGCCGCTGCCAACGCCGTCGCCATCGTTTATCAGTTGAGCAACATCGAGCTGAAGACGTCACGGCTGCTTCACTCGGCTTTCCAGACGAAGGATGAACCCCAAGAAAGATTCTCGAAGTTTAAAAACTCAAGTTCGCATTGTGTGATAGCCTTCGTTCTTGCGCAACAGCTGCGCGCATGAAGCTGAAGTCCAATGACGCTTTTCCGAGGTCCTCCCGCTCTTCCAACTTCCGAAACCAAGCGTGCTGGGGCATCGAGAGGCGTGTTTCTCCCGAGTTTCGCCTAGAGTCGCGCTCCTGAGCTCATGAGGTCCGTTTTCGGGCGTTCACACGACCGAAACGACCGAGAAGATCGGCTGCGTTTTCTGACGTAGTTTCGGCGCCGCTGCTCGTTTGTTGAAAAAATAAGAACAATGAAGTGAGCGAGAAGAGATCAGCAATTCAAATGGTTCCACCCCAAATCGCTGTCGTGGAGGAGCGGCGATGACCGTCGGGTGGAGCGCGAGCAAATCTGTGTGAGAATCGACTGATTCAACAAACAGAGCGATGCTCTTCCACGGCTTCTGTTTTTCCCGCGCTTGTGGTTACGGCACTCCGATGTTCCCTCCCCTCAGATACCTCCAAGCTCGCTGGGCGGTGGAAAAGTCCGAACGTGCCTCGTGCCACAGCCCTGTGCCGAATTCCTCCGATGTCCCTCTAACCGAGTTCTCCGTGAAATCGCTTAGACGTCCTCGGATGCTCTGGACTCTGAGCGCGGCACAGAGACAACAAAAACCAGCGAAGGAATCGAGAAAATATCCGGAAAAAAACGACGATGACGATCTCGGGTAAATTCGAGGCTTCCTTCGTTTCCCTGCCTCGCATCGAACAAATCGATCATTCCACGATGGATCTGACGTTCGAATGATTTGACTATACATCGCGGCAGGAACCTAACGTATTGCCGTGGTCGGATCGTCGCTGCTCCGATTGAAGGCTCCTAGACAACACTGCCTTGATGGTGATCCCCGTCAGATGATTATCTCGTTTTTCTGTCGTTGTTGACGCTATTGTCGTCGCCGTCGAAGTCGTCGTTGTTCAGAACAACGTGTCCGTCAAACCATCGGCTCGTCCGATAGAGGATGTGAAAACGAAGAAAAGAAGAAAGAACAGTCGCCGCTCTGTTGCGAGCACAACTCGTTGCCCACAACTGCGCACTCGCCGTGCTGGACGCGGTTCGAGGCATGGACGGCGCTTCGTCCGTCGCGTCGCTTGGCGGACGCACCGTCGATGTTTGCTTCGGAGCAGAGGCAGGAGAACTCGGGGCATCAACCCATTGCCGTCCGAGCGGCTAGCGCATGTGTGAACGATGTTGCCTACGGTGATGACGGCCAGCGTTAGCGGCAGCAGTAGCCGATGCACCGATGCCGGTGGCGACGCTGCTGGTTCTCAGACCCGGCGACCCGGCCTCGCTTCCTCTATGACGAACGCTTCCAGCCGGCTCCGTACTCGGTGATTCATTCACCGATCCGGTGCGCTTCTCCGAATGCAGAAATTCTCATCGGAGAGCGTCCCACGAGCAGTATGGTGGAAAATATTTTTCGCGGAGACACACTCAATTTTCTCGTCAGAGTCGAGGACGAGGGGGAGTGAACTACATCGTCCGATCAGAAGACGGGGAGCTGTATAAGCTGTTCCGATCAGGGGAGTTCGTGCCAGAACGCGCGCTTATAAGACCAATAATAAGAGGCCATCATCGGCCGATCAATGCATTGCTGATCAGCTGATGGAGGGACATAGGGCGCCCGCGGTCAAATGAGCGACGCGGCCGGGCAGGTATGGGATCCGATAATTCCATGTTTCGGTGGATCACGGTGCTTGGGCTTCGATAGAGAGTAGGAAGTATTTCTCGATTCCGAGTTTTCCATGTTTTTGGGTCTGGTGACTGCATCTATTGCAATGGTGTCCGCCGGACGAGGTTTTGAGGCGATGGGGTCGCCACATCCGAACGTATTCCTCCCCTGCTTCCTCACTTGTTCGCCCGCTTTGGTGGTCTTGCTTAATGAGGCTTTCCGCAGAGAGCTGTCAATTGGGAGGGGCTCTATGAGAAACAGACGGAGCAAGCGCTGCGACGCTTCTCACGCGACACGCAATACGTCAGAACACAATCTTGTTCCCCACAAGCGGAATCGCTACCCAATGCCGCATGTGAGCCGGATCCTGCCCGCAGAACGGGATCCTACCTCTCTCCTCACTGTCCGAGCACTTGTCCTGGTTCAGGTCCACGTAATCTTGAGCTCGAAGTCCATTCTTCTACTCACAATCGTCGATCGTAGGTACTATCTTCTGGATTCCTCGCCTAGGTCGAGAACTTTGCTGACGCGAATGAGAAGCGAGAAGTCATCAGATCAGCAGAAGGAAAGACGAGTCGACTGAAAGCTTGAGAATTCCTGTAGATGCCTCCGCTGGCGCTCCGCGGTCAGAATTGTTTCGGCCCTTGAGCCGTGCTCGAGCTTGACGTCGCGAAGACGTGGACGACTTCTGTCTTCTTACGGATACGAATCGCGCTTCAAAGGTTGCCTATGCAGGAGAGAAATCATTTCGTCGCGACTGGGGTCCACAAATCGTCCAAAGCCCGAGCGAGAAATACCTTAGGATAAGTGAGCGTGGGCGTCGCATGAGGAACCCTTTTTTCGAGTCTGTATTACGGAATCGGATTACCTGGTTAAGATCTTCAGACGCTCTGTGAACGATACGAGAATCGATGGCATCCTTCAATGAGTATCACTTCATTAAATCGAGAGGATCGATCATTTTCACGCCTTCTTGTCTGATGAAACGACGAGAAACTCGACAATTTACAAAAAGTTTCGGTTAGACGTCTCGGAAGTTCATATCGATTGCGTCAGTGACGGCACCTCAACTTCGGAGTTTCCATCCGCCTACCTCTCGACACCGAGAACCCGTAGAGCTGTTGACAGTTGAGCACTGATTTTTATTTCAGCCCGGCCTTGGGCGAGATTCTTTCATGTGTGTTAATTGTCGGTTGCGACTCTGGAATAGGTCGACTGTCGAAGTATTCGACAGTGGCGAGTATTAATTTTACATATGTATAGTTCAGAGGAGTCTTCGGAGAATTCCGGGATTGTTCTATCCAGAAGCGAGCTCTCGTCGAGTGGTAGCTCTGCGTGGGTTGTCTTGTTTGGGACGAGCAAACAGTCGAACGAACGAACTGGAAGGGACCTGGATGCAAAACCCTTTGACAGTGCAGCCGCGTGAATGGATCGAGCCGAGAGATTTTGAGAAGCAGCGCTCATATAAACGTCGAAGTCGCCGTCTGTTTTCGGTTTCTCGCTATTCTTTCGCCTGCGTGCTCCCCTTCCTCGTCGATTGACTGACTGACTGGCTGCCAAGCGACTGTCAAAGTGCACTGACTTCGAAGTGTCCATCCACGCCGTGTCGGCGTACATCGCGGTCCGTCCGGCCGCTGGCGGCAGGCAACGTCGCTCGGTCGCTTTCTCTAGCGCTCGGCGCGACCGGCCTTGAGAACTGGTTCTGGTTCGCTCGCCGTCTGGTTGGCTCAGTCAGTCAGTCAGTCAGACAGTCGCTCGCTGCTCCGAACGACGAACCACGGGACTCACCGACTGACGCTGGTCGACCAAGCTGTTGGCTCTGAAGCGATTGACAAGCGAACGAGGGAACGAGGCTGCCGCTCGGACGACGCATGCGTCCCATGGATGGCACGGCGGGCGTTTTCGATATTCTCAGACGTCAACAGACGGGGGGAAGCTTGAGGCTAACCGGGAGAGCATCCGGATTGACCGGGGCTCGGAGTCGGGCATGCGTCTTGCGGAGGGCGTCGTCGAATCAGTCAGAGAGAAACAGACAAGCGATCCGAGCCGTTCCTCTGAAGGTGGATCACTCGAATGAGACCCGATGGGAGTTCCGACTGAACTCTGGGAGCTTGGGTGTCGTCCGTCAGTGTACTTGCGCGTCGAATGCACCGTCAGAAGTCGTTTTCTCGAGGCCTGCCATGATTCAGTCGCGTATCCGCTTGACAATGACCGCTCGCCCCGGTCGTTGGGCGTGCAAATGATATACTTTCTCGCGGAATAATGACCCACCAACACATCAGCGAAGAGAATGAATATGCAACAGAGTAACTGCTTTTTGAATACTCTACGTTTTGACCACCCAAGCTCTGACCACCACTCTGCCCTTATCCCTTGCGGGAAATCTGCGCCGACATGAAGTAAATTCATCTTATGTCATCGTTTCCGGAGACAATATCGTCCCGACAAACGATCAGACCGAGCGATGGAATTCGGCAAATTCATAGGATTTATTCCTCTTTCGGGAAATTCGAACACCGCGAGCCAACTCTGCTGTCGACGACTCGGACCGCTTCCGATGGACCGTGTTGCTGTGAGACTAGAGCGGAATGGAAATGGAGCTCGGACTCGAGCACCGGGAAAAAATTGTCCGAGTGCGGTCTTGCGGGACTGTTTTGTGCTGCATGGGGGAAAAAAGTAATCGAGAAACGATGCTCTCTAGAACGAGACCCACTCCAGCGTGGAGTTCAGCTCCACGCGGGTGTTTGTGCGTTATATTCTCGATCGATAAGAGACATTAAATCGTTTGCATAATGTTCGGGAGGGAGACTCTCTCTGAAAGTGAGCCAGCTCCCTGCGGCTCGTTCACGAGGGACGACGACGGGCCCTGCGCGGAGGACCCTGTTCGTGGGGGGAATTTCATGGACGAGACCGGTCGAGATAGCCGATGCACAGTTCGCCGTTCCTGGAAGGGGATTCAGCTAGACGCTGCTTTCAAAGGAAACCGTTCGGAGCTCTCTCTTCGAGGCCAGTACGTATCGATCGGAGCGCCATCTTATGAATAAACTCAGGACACTACGTAGGCAAGCGAGACGCACTCTCCGGATGTATTCGAGAGCATTACGAACTCCAGGCGCTTTGTACCTCGACTGATCGATCGATGCCGTGGGCTGCGCGCTGGATGCTTCGGGGACAAATGCAGATGGATTCTCACGAGGAGACACAAACGACGAGTCCAATTGAGAGACCCGTCGATGACTGCCGTCGGCCCACGAGGGTTCACGCCACGTCGAGAACAACCGAACTCGCTTTCTCGGTGGCCTGTGGAGCCTCATCTAGAGAGAGGTATCGATCGTCGGAAGTTCAGGTCTCGTGGACAGGGAGTGAAAAACAACATGCGCCCACATAATGTATACTGGCCGAAATTGTATCATTTGCTAGCCGGGCTCGGCGGCGCGGTTTATACCGAACCGCTTGATATTATTCTGGATCCACTACTCTATCGGCAAAACTTTTCGATCCTCACGGGCTCAGAGGACTGCTTCCCGAAGACGCGTCAGGGAGGGTCGAATGCCTCTTCCTCTCTCTCGTTGCCGATATTCCCGGGAAAAATTAGTCTTCAGAGGGGAGGGCTCCCCCAGATATAGGGCTCCCCCTTCCTCTAAATGACAATCGAGGCTGTGCTGTGCATTCGGGAACTCAAGTTCTCGGTAGATAGTCCACCCGAACACGTGACGGAAAGTTCCTGGTGGAAAGTCAGCGAGCGTTCAAAAGTTTCATCGAAATTCGCGCAAAAAAGTCTAAATTCCAAAGTTGGCCAACGGCTGACATGCGGGCACGGTTCGGACTGCGGTTCACTCAGCTTTTCTACTATTTTCTCGTCGCAAAAAAGAACACAAAAACTACAGTCCGATTATGCGAGACTCGGCCGATGTAGTTTAAGCCAGCGCGAGTTCGGACGCTACTGTCCGTTTGGTGGGAGGCGGTATCCGTCCACTTTCTCCGGGTTGTTGGTTCCTCTGCCGAAGAACGCCATGCGTGTGTACCAAAGCGGCAGTTGATAACGTACGCAACAAGGGCTACGACTCGAGACTTCCAAGGGTGTTGTTGTCGCCTTCCGAGTTGCATAACGGTTCTCATTATGAGTGTGAAGTGGATTGATTCATCCATTCCCTGCTTCATAAGTCCTGCATGCACGATGTAAACGCCGACCGCTCTTCTCACCCGAGCGCGATCGATATTGCTCCCTAACGACATGTCCCGTGGAAAAATCGCCACATGTCTAATGTTGAGCATGTAAAGCTCCCCGTGTGTACGGCACAAGCTCACAAACGTTTCACATGAGCTTGCGTTATTCATCCTCGCTGTTGTCATCTGATGGCGAAGGCTACAATGTTCATGGGACTTCCGGGAGAAAACGGTCAGATCCGAGCCGAGAAAAACTCGCTTTCATTGTCGCGAAGCACGATGCTGGACGGCATATTTCGCCAAGGGTGAAGGTCGCCTCGAAGAACCGGGAGCGTAACTTCAAACTTATCTCATCAAGTCCAGGAACGGCCTTCCGCAGAAGCGTCTCGCGGTTTAATCCTCATCCAAATGAAAATGTTCCCGCAACGTAATATTCAAAACTCAAAATTATTCCGAAATTAGATTAAGTAAGCGTGTGGGTCGAGATTGTCACTGCGGAGACGCATGGAGATATGATTCTGACACCCGAAGGAACACCGCGGAAGCGGAAAATGGGCTCGCTCTCGAATCTCCTGGAACACAAATTTAATTTTTGTTCTTTCCTTTGCAGAGAGGCACGGACGAATTATTAACCGTGAATGGTGGCATGGGTCCTCTAGCCACAGTCACAGACAACAACAACGAGAATGCCAAAAAGGTGAGTCTGGTTTCTCTGAACGATTTCGCCAAATCTGATCATACCGGCCCGCTCCGAGGAGGAACGTTCAAGGATTGCAGTACTGATACCCGCCCCTTCTCCTCGGTCCGCGAAGATCAATCCGCAATATCCGATAACTTTTCTTTATCCGCAGATACGCATGGAGAAAGCCGCTGCTGCCCAAAATAACAACAACCTTGCCACGGCAAACAACAACAACAACACAACAAGCAACAACAATAACAATAGTACGAGTCCCAACAACAACAACAATAACAACAGCAAAAGCAGCACTGCAAACAGTAACAATGCGGCACCGCCAAACAACAATGCGTCGATGACGTCGTCACCGTCAACTTCGCCGTCTCAGACTTCTCGCGTGGTTCATCTGCGGAACGTTCCGAACGATGCGAGCGACTCCGAGATTCTGCAATTGGGAATCCCATTCGGGAAAATCACCAATATTCTCCAACTACGGTGAGTTCAGCGGGAGTCTTTCAGGAGATCGAGTACAGAGCGGAAGTTGCCGGGCCGGAAAGAAGACCTCCGAAATTTCCCTCACTCCGATGGGGGAATTTTTCGTCTAAGGAGGGCTCCTCTTTTGAATACGCTCAAGCGTCGCCATATAGCGCGTCGGTTGTTCTCGATCACCGGTTTCGTCCGATCCGCCTCCACATTGAGAAAGCTGTTGTAGTCATGGTTTCTCCATATCGGCTCCTTAACACTCTCGGACGATTCTTGGTTGCAGGGGCAAGAATCAGGCGTTCCTTGAGATGGAGACCGAGGTTTCCGCTGGACAAATGGTCGAATACTTTGCCAAGACTTCGTCACCTCCACAAATCCGCGGTCGCACGATTTACGTCCAACAGTCGAATCACCGCGAATTGAAAGTCAACGATAATGGGCATGGGATGTTACTCAACTCGACGCAGGTCGCGTTGGCCGCCGCCCAGGCTCTCGTGGGTCTTCAGCAACAGCATGGTTTGTCTCCACGAGCCAGCGGAGACGTAGGCAGTGGGGAAATCAGCCCTACACACAATGGTCAAACCCTAAACACTGTGCTACGCGTGATCATCGAGAATCAGCTCTACCCCATCACCTTGGACGTCCTCAACAGCGTGAGTCGGCGGTTCCGGAACTCGAAATGGGATGGCATCGATAGTAATCGAAGAGGCCCGCCTCGACGTATTTTTTTTATTATTATCACTGATCCGCGTTCTTCTCTCTTTTAACAGCTCTTCAGCCGGATAGGCAAGGTGCTAAAAATCGTTACGTTCAACAAGAACAGTAAGTTGTCAACAAGGGCCACGTCTCATGATTCTGATCACGAGGCGGAGGATGAAGCTAGAAACCTGGAGATCCAGAGAAAAATAATTAAAATGATCTCCCCCCTACCCTTCCAGACACCCTGCAAGCTTTGGTGCAGTACGGGGACGCCCTAGCAGCGCAAGCGGCCAAAATGACTCTGGATGGCCAACACATCTACAATAGCTGCTGCACCTTGAGAATCGAATATTCGAAACTCCAGCAGCTGAATGTGAAATACAACAACGACAAGAGTCGCGACTTCACCAACCCCTCGCTCCCGACCGGTGACCCGACCCTGGATAACTTGGGTCTCGCGAACCCATTGGGTATGCTCCATTCGCCTTTCGCGAATCTCGGATCTCATCTCACAGCTGCTTTCAACCCACCGACGCTCCCACTCGGGGGCTTCGCGCTCCCCGCAGCTCAGGCCCTCGGAGTCGCCAGCCTCAGACTGCCCGGAACGCCGCAGTCATGTGTCCTGCTGGTCTCCAACCTCAATGAACAGGTGATTATCAGGAGCTTTCCTCCTCGAGCTCCATCTATCCGCGCGAAATTCAGTCCATCAGCTGTTCGGTGAAGCTGCTGTCTCACCCTGAATCAAGCGATCGATGAATGAATCGGCGAAGGCTCACGTGAAGGTGGCACCGGTGGTACCTCGGTTGTCGACTTCTGTTCTCCGTCGAGGATCTTTGTCTCAGCGCGGCCGACCTACATTCGATCTCCTCTCACGATTCTTCATGGAGTTCGTTGCTGTTCCTCATCTAAATGGAACTTCTTCTCTTCCTTTCCCGACTCCTCCACCCTTGACAACTTGACCACTCTGATTCATGGCTGCCTCATCCGTCTACCTCATCTCCCGGATTCCTGGCGCTGCTCTGCTGGCTGTTCGTCTGTCATTTGCATCCATACAAATACCACAATCCACAACTGATCGCGACAGACTGTCACACCAGACGCCCTCTTTACGCTTTTCGGTACGTTGTTTGCTTCGGCGCAGTGAAATCCTCTCCTCTCATTCTCTTGGTGCCCTCTTCCCAGCGCTCCTACTCCCCGATCAAAGCTCTTCTGCACCGAACTGAAATCTCACTCGAATTTTTTAGGAGTGTACGGCGACGTGATTCGGGTCAAGATCATGTTCAACAAGAAGGACAGTGCCCTCATTCAGATGGCTGAGCCACAACAGGCACATGTTGGTAAGAACATCCGCTCCGAACTCCGTCACGTATGATCGGAGGTGCAACTCGTACGTGGATGATGGGATGCCCAACGGGCATTCCTGTCGGACCTCCATTAGCCGGAGATCTTCGAGGGCAGGAGAATAAGAACGAAATCGTTTCTTCCATGCTCGCAGCGATGACGCATCTCGACAAAATCAAACTATTCGGGAAACAGCTGCGTGTGACTCCATCCAAACATCATATGGTGCAATTGCCGAAAGAAGGGCAGCCCGACGCCGGCCTCACGAAAGACTATATCAGTAGCCCTCTGCACCGCTTCAAGAAGCCTGGATCAAAGAACTATCAGAACATCTACCCACCTTCGGCCACGCTGCATCTGTCCAACATACCGTGAGTTGCCCCCCTCTCCAGCCCTCCTCGGGATTGCTGAATGACTGTCATCTTCATTTTCAAGCATTCTCTAGGTCTCGATTTCGATATCGGGCAACCGAGTCGACTCCCCTTTCGAAATGTGAAGGTTCTGCTTAGATTGAATGAATTCGCTCAATTGCAGACCGACTTGCGGCGAGGAGAAGATACAGGAATCCTTCGCTGAAGCTGGATGCGCTGCGATAATGGGATTCAAGTTTTTCCCGAAAGATCGGAAAATGGCCCTCCTACAGTTGCCTTCCGTCGAGGACGCCGTCGTTGCCTTGATCAAGATGCACAACTATCAACTCTCAGAGTCGTCCCATCTCCGTGTGTCGTTCTCCAAGTCCACCATTTAAAGCAAGCCCGGCAGCTGAGTCGGTTGCCATCATCAAACGGGACCAAAGCACTGAGTCGGAACGGGGAAAGTTTTGACGAAGTGTCAGTGGACTTAGTTCAAACAGCCATTTCAAAGTGATTCAAGGAGCGATTGCTGAACCGATAGATGGACAACCAACCAACAAACCAAACAAACAAAAAACAAACAAACCAACCAACAAGGGAGTGAACATACAACAAGGATTCGATCCGACAAACATGCGAAAAAGTCCCTCAAGGGGCAACGAGAATGCCCTCAAGCGGCAACGAGAATGCCCTCAAGCAAGACTTTCGATTCCTTTCTCTCTTTCTGTGTCTCAAACAAGATTTCTCATTACTATCCATCCATATATATCCAAGCGTCGACTGCTGATCGATAAACGAACCTACCTACCTACCTACCTATCTACCTAGCTAGCTACATTATAAACATGTTTGAACCTATAATAATCCTTCATTGAGCGTGATCGTACCATCGGATCACAGTACGGCTCTTGTTTGCCCTCATCTGTGTTATATGCGTTTTTCCCTGACTGCGTTGAGCGGATCTATTTATGCAACAGATGCCCGTGTGCAGGTACGACAAGATATGATCAGCCTTGGTCGTTCCGGACCGGGTCCCACCCGAAACGAGCGTTGAGCGATACGCGGATCAGCTGACGATCACGTCCCGCTCTTGTGATTGTTCTTGATTCGGGCTGGCTCCAAAGGAATCTTGGGAGTTTCGGATCCTCGCGAGTTGATTCTCAAGTATCGAGCGTTATCGAAGTGATCTGAACATTTTTCTCCGACGCCGGATTGAACGAGCCTCGTTCAAAGATGAATCGGCAGAAAAATGGGAAACCAACCACCCACCTGAACGATCTTGATTTCTGTGTCATCGATTGATTTGCCTTTGACGCCGATTTTTTTCCGATTCTCCTTGGGACCAAAACTTCCATCATTATACGATTGCCTCCGCCGGAGCACGCTCCGTCCACTTGAATTCTGAAACAGTATCCTGACGAACTCTGGCGATACGGCCGTGGCCCGGGTTGTGAGAGTCCGAGACTTCGGCGGAGTCCGTCCGGGATAGCCGTCACGCCGGAGCATCGTCCGGCAAAAATGATCCGTACAGCTAGTCAGTCATGTTTTTGCCGGGAGAAGAGGGACGATGGAGCAGGAGAGAACCGAGGCACCTCGTGAATCGGAGCTCTCCTCCAGACTCACTCTGCTCCCGGAACTCCGGCGTAGAAGTCCGTAATTGATATCCGGAACATTGATATCCGGCAAGGAGCACACCGAGCGAGAATCGAGCAGATATGCTTGCCGGAAAGACCCGTTTGATTCCTCCACGCCGGAAAACTCGCTTGAGTGCCGGAGCGTAATCAGAGGATCATGACCAGACCGCCCGACCACAATCTCAACCCGAGTGTAGACTCGCGAGCAGACCAACGATTTTTTTTCAATCGCAGCTCCCGAACTTAGCTGTCGAAGCCTCTGAACAAATCCCCGATCGCGCACGCGAAAGAGTGCTGATTTTTTTCATGGTGCAGCTTGGAATTCGATGTTCGAAATGCATAAGGATCACCTCGTGGAGCTGATTCACTGGAGGGATTATTTCTTGTTGTACACAATAACTTATAATCGAAACCCCATGATTTGATCGGGAAGTGCGACCGATCGAGTTCTTTGTTGAATACGAAGGAAACGGGAAGCGAAGAAGCAGGCGGAAGCAAGCAGCTTTCGCAACGCTTCTGAACACACAGACGATGAATGCAGTGCAGTAGATGCGATAACAGAAGCCACTGATTGTTTTTTGAGGTGGCGAAGCCAACGACTCGTGTGGACGCAATCGATCGTGTGAGCACGACATCAGCGTGGAGCCTGCGAGAAACGAGGAACATTTGAATCCGAAGCCATTCGGGAAGTACTGGCAGGCCAGAATCGAGTTTCGCTACTTTTACCAAACCAACTGAAGACGAAGACGGAACGATCTTGAGAGTTATTCACGAATAGTAAAAACTAAGAACTATTCCTTGCAAGTGCAAAAAGACGCAGAGTGCAATGAACCGGGTCAGAATCCCCCATCAGGTACTCGAATGCCAGGTGGCTCGATTCCGAAGGGACTCGAGCGTCGACTGTGGGAAGGGAATTTATTTTCTTCCGAGTTCTTCGACATGCTGAGAGTTATCCTCGACCTTGTATGAAGACTCGTCGACCCGGGGCTCCATCCTACTTGCCAAATTCAGCCGTATACCGGACAAGTTCAACATTTTCAGAGAGTTTTCACGTCGCCAGCGGAGCTGTCCCTTGAGAACAATAGTTTTTCCGAGATGGAATGGTATTTCCGAAAGTATATCTGGGGATACTTCATGAAGACTGTGGTATTATTCGGAGCCTTGTTCACGAGCGCGTTGGCTTTGTGATCCTCCTCGGGAAATAGTAGTTAGTAGACTTAAAGAAGTGATTTGATTTTGGCCAGGAGTATTGTCGAATGCCTTCATGTACCAAAGCGTGTACAGGGAGACGTGGCGCGAGCCGCGAACTTATATGTGAGTAACTCCCCTGCAATGTTAAGGGGTATGTTGCCCAAGTATTACCAAGTGTTAGCAGTTATTCAATTGTGTATTGACTACGAGCATTATTATCAACTGATGACTGAGTATACGAACACCCTATCTATATCGATCATCGTCACTATTAATATTACCCTAAGAGAGAGGAGCGTCCGGACGAATCGTCCTATCGAAAATCTTTTCTCTCGCTCTTCTTCTTCATTGATTCAGTTCGTCTTCTCGCTGTGTCGGCATCGTCCGATTCCGTGGGGTTTCTCCGGATTCCTAGTCGTTCTCTGGGGCGGAACTCCACATCTGTAGCAGCGGTTGACAGCTCTTTCCCCCGGGGTTGATGAATTTCGCACGGCCGGAGCGTCTCGCTGATTCTCCCTTCCGCACAGCGACGCCTCGAGTCGAATGTTCGGGATTCCGAACGCGTCCCCTCTTTGAGAGAACAAAGAAAAGAACAAATTCCGTCGATGAAGTCCGTCGAAGATCGAAGAGAAAAGATCCTATGCATTGAAGAATGGATGGATGGCTATGAGAGTCGATTGATATCATTAGCATGAATGAAACAAAAAGATCTTTATCGAAAACGACAACCACCACGACCTCGACGAGAATGAAACAATGAGACACAGGAACGTAGCATATCGAACCGCTGCAGAACTCGATGCCATCCTGTTTTTTGGCGTCGACTAGATTTGATGATGATCATGATGATGGATGATAGTTGTAAGCATTTTGTGCATCGCCGTTACGAACTTTGAACGCGATTCGAATCGCCGCACAGAGACTGACAGCAGCGATGTTTTCGTGCGCATTCATTCGCTACTGACGCTGTATTTTCTAACTGAATGAGGAGAAGTGCCTTCGATGTAGTTTCAGGGGTTAGCTCAGGTGAGGTCTCATTCGACTGGCGCGACTCGGCTCACTTCGCCGCTTCGGCAGGCCTCGGCGGGTGTCCGTCGTCACAACCGCCGAAGTCCGTGTTTCGAGCGGATTCCCGCCGACGGTCTATCACTTCGCGCGTCGGTCGAAGCCGTCCCAAGTCGAAAGACCCCGCTCTCTATTTTTCATACCCACCACCAAGACAAGCAACAAACTTACAATTACCTACTGACGAATCTAAAAACTTGCAAATGAATCATCTCAGCGAGAGCGTATCCAGGAGTCGGAGCTCTGGTACGATTCATCATATCACGACCTCTTAGTGAACCTGTGAGAGCTCGCTGCGGAGACCGGTCGTATGGACGAGCCGATCCCGTTCTGTGATGTTCTTATCTCATCACTGAAATTCTAGTTTCAATCGATAGCCGATCGCGAGCGATCGCGTATGGGTTTGGTTGTTATCGTCGAAGTTGAGTGAAGCACCAATGCTATCTACATTCGCATCGGATGAGGACATAATCACGAACAAACAGACTGGAACCAAGTAGGGAACGAGGAAGGTCAAGCAGAAGAAAAACGAACTCAACAACCTGCATACAACACATTGGGATGGCCCAAGGCATTTAGAGGCATTTATTGAAGCGAAAATTGATCATCGAGCAAAAAGGAAATGAGAAATCAACTTGTGTTGTCGTCTGCATTCGTCACCCGAACCAATGACTTGAAACTTGAAACCTCGCGACCTGTTGATTTTCTGACAGTCAACCGATCGCACGTTTCGATGTCGCTCCTTATCTCTTGAATCAACTCTACTGACATCTATATAAAGCGCATTATACCTTAAGAACCTTGTTTTCATTCTGCGAAAGCATCTCTCAGGTTTTTCATCAGGGAACTGCGGCGACGTGCCGTGAGCGAAGACTCGAGGGAGGATTTCGAAGAACATCCTAGCCCTTGATGAACAGGGTCTCATGCGCAGAGCACCTCGAGCATTGGTTGGTTCGAATTCGGAGACTGCGTACGCGGGCAATACGTGCCGAGAGAGTCGCGCACGTCATTCGCCGAAACAAGGACCGGAATTCCGATGTTTCTCATAGCTGTTGGCTCGTCTCAGCCATCCGTGGACAAGCTCGAAGCGGATCATTCAAGTGGAAGTCAGCTCGCCCATGTTAGCTGCATCCGTCAGGCGAAGTCTCCTGCGATATCGAGCACAAACTCACCGAGGACAGAGATAAAATTCTGGGCGAGCCGTATCATAGTCTAGAAATCCAACGATTTGACCTACTTTCTTCATGGAAAATGAGACCTGTCGCTACATTCGATATCACACGGCACCCCGTGAGGGAGGGAATCGGGACCACTATCAGAAAGGATTAGATATCGGGGGCTCCTCCTCCGGCTTGCCTGTCTCACAGGGTCCCGAACCCGGGGTTCGCTCATTCGAATGGACAGGAATTCCGTTGCACACTCTCAGGGTCTCTCATCATTAGGGCTGGAGATTTTTCGCGGAAATTCCTGGCTACTCCTCATAGAGTTCCAATGGGGGCCGCGAATCTATGCGAATTCGGCGAAAAATTTGCAGCCCTACTCATCATCAATCGCGAGAGACTCCTTCTATTGCGCGATGATTGCGCGAAGCGAGCGACAACAACATAGGTAGGACGTCTAGGTCGATCGTGTTTCGTGGCGGAGGTCCCTGAGTGCACTGGCATATCTGCTAATATCCTTGTTGGGGATTCAGTCGAAATATGTTGGATCTCATTGTAAGTATGACGAGACTTTGAGACTCGAGGATTATTTGTTTCTTCGAAGGGCACCCACCAAGGCAAACATCTATGGTTTTTGTTATGGATTTTCAGTATTCTTCATGAGCAGGGGACAGAGGACAACGATTGGCTTCAACAAATTGAAAAAAAGGAACTCACGAGCGGCTCCGGAATTTTTATTTCCCTCTTTTCTTCAAACTCCGACTTTCAACACTCAAGAAATGATTCCGACCCATCCTTCTCGTCGATCGATCCTCCTCGTTTGTCGATGAATGATCATCTCTGAATTTTCTTCCCCGCTGATCACGGCGTGGAACGAAACGCCTGACATGGCGCATTGAATTGCATGTATTGTAGCCATTCGGAAATCCACGTCGCTCCAGGCCGCTGTTTCCGGGCTCATAGAGCTCATATAGATATTTACAGAAGTAGACAAGAGATATATTTCTGTACATGGCATCAACACGTGATCACATCGTGCAGTATCACATAGTATCTGACAATTCCTTTATTAGGCGAGGGTTGCTGACCGCGTTGTTGATTGGTGAAGCATGCAATTTCGAAGTCGCGAAGTCGCGACGTCGCCCACATCGTCGTGATTATCGCGTCGGTCCTGAAATTCGGAAGGTGGATCTGAGATCACTCATTTCGAACTTTTTGTGAGAGCTTTAGATTTCTTGCACACGTTTTCATCTCCGAGCCTCGACTCATCTTGATAGGTGTGGGTAGTTCCGAAGATGGCTGGTATAGAGGCAGCATGCTCAAATCTTGGAAAATATTCTGGGACATGACACCCTTGATCAGCGGTCGTAGGGAATGGGAGCTGACCTCCAGGAAACCCGAACGTTTTCCGGACAAGCTGGCCTCGTCGCCGTACGATATCGCGACTTATTTCGAGCAGTCATGAGCTCATCGGGCGGCGCTTGCCAACTCGGGATGAAAATTCGGGCTTCCAGGGTCGAATATGATTTCCAACGAACCTGAGCTTAGATGTGCAGGAGGGACAGTATCACCCCAGAACTCAGGAATAAACCGTGCAGAGTAGCCTCCAGCTTCCCAGTGACTCCGGCTTCTGCGACCATAGGCCATTTGCAGTACACGAATAGAATGTAGGTTGCGAAGAGCATCGAAGTCATAAAGAATTGTCGAGTTCTCACAAAGAGCATCATCTGGAAGGCGCGGGGACGGCTCGTCCCACCGTGGATACATGCAGAAAATGCGTCTCGTGGACAATTCTCCAGAGCACGCGATGAGAAATCTTCGTCTTCAGGGCCTCCTTTTCGCTCAGATCTTGTGGAACCAACACTAGCTCGGCAGGAGGGAAGGCACCCTGCTGGATGTTTACAAACACCTCGTACCGATCCGGTCTGCTAAGAGCGGCGCGAAAACGAGTCGCGCGAGGCGCAAGTGAATCCGCACTTGCCTTGAAGTCATTGACGTAATGAAATCTCCCTGTAGGTAAATTGCGAGAGCGTCTCGACTGATTGAGAGCCGGTCTCCCAGAGCGTCTGATCCGTGGATGATTCGATTAGCGGAAACGCATCGTCGAGCGATTCCGCCCCGACGGTCAACGGATAGGAAAAGGATGCCCCGGGGCCAGTTGGGTCGCCCGTTCGCGGCTTCGCGATCGAATGACGCAGACATGAACCCGGTTTCGCGTCCAAGTCTCTGGCATGAGCCGTGTTAGGTAGACCATTTAAGTCGCGAAAATTGCCCGGCTTACGTGGTCGATATTAGTCGGATCGCTCACGATTAGAGTACCTCGGTGGCCGAGTGGCGCGTATTGACGTGACGGGTTCTCTCTAGGGGAGTCATGGACAAGGACGAATTCGGGCAGCTGTTGAGACTACAGCTCGGGACATTCCAATCGCTTGAAGATCTCGACGAATGTTTAGCTTTAGCCGTAGCATGGACTTTCCATAGTGAGTCATGGTCGGATATTTGCAAGCCCCCTGTGTCTCTGCCTCCGACTCGGGAAAGCTGAAAAGATTCTGCCGAATGCCGTCGAAATCGAGAGCTTAGACCTCGAGTGGTGCTCTCAGCGGCGCGGCCTGTTTGGCTTCGGCATGCGCGGCCTGAAAATGCTTGAATCCCGGATCGGCAGAAAATAATCAGCTCTTCTGGCAAACTTGAGGGAATCGATCGAATGTATCGACGTTGGCGGTCTCGGCCACGGGACAGGTGAATCATCGGCGCAACGGAAGAGACTGACGGTCAAACGGAGCGCTGGGGAACACGAGAGCTTTGGATCAGGGGCAAGAAGGGGCCTCTCGTCGGGTTCTCCGTTCGCTATGCATATGCCTCGGTAAATCTTTAAGGGAGCTGAATGCGACTCAGTTGTGTTTGTTCTGTAGCGATAAAGTGGCAGAATGAACCGATGTCTCCGATTTTGGAGGAGTTCTATGACTTCTCCCGCTCAAATATCCCAGCAACCGTTACTGGAGAAATTTCCCAGTCTAGTTTGACAGTCCAGTATCTAGTCGACTCACGCAGATTGGGAAGTGGGAACACACTTGACTGATGCGGCAGACATATGACAATCGGTTCGGGTTTCGGAGATCGTGATCATCTCCTCCCGGAATCCAATCCGAAATTTCAGCGTGGAGGGAAGCAGAGCGACTTTTCACGAGAAGACCAGGAGCTTTCCGCGAAACCCTCTCTCGAACCTCCCCGAAATCTTTCCTCCGTCTCCCTGTTCGGTGTCGATCGAAAAACCCAAATAGAATGACTACTGCGATCGGTAGAACAGACGCCTCGCGCGAAGATCGAACACGCTGTAGTCATGCTTCGTTGTTTGAAGCATTCTTTTGAGAAGACGTCCCAGCGTGGACCCTCAATGAGTCCGTTGTGGATGATCGAGTCTATGTGGACGACACTGTCTTCTGGACAGAAGAAGCTTGAGCACACACAGGATAGCCTGGGGTCATCATAGTCAATGATCCTGGGTGACACTTCTAACAGGCGATCATTCTAATAGATGCGGGGGAACATACTGAACAGACGCCCCTGAGGGTTGTTTATTTAGAAGAAGTTCTAACTTAGTCATGTTGGGTGTTCGTCTCGAAATGATTCGGTTTTGGTCCCTAGAGACATGCCGGATGGGAAATGGGAAGTGGTCAGAAGGGCGAAAACTGGCCTTGTGCCTGTTGTAAAATCGGCGCCTGAAAATGATGCGGTCGGATCTATCTGGACAGAGCTATTACACCATAGGCATCTCTCAATGTTGCTCTTCTCTCTCGGTACAGATCAATCCTGTTTGAGAGGCGTTGAGTCTGTTCTCACGGGTCGACGTTTGTTTATGGTTCCAAAAACTTGGAAGCCGACCGACCGGTATTTGTTTTCTCAACGCTGCCGCCTTTTCTGCTGTTGCCTTGTTCTAGAGTGCGGAGCTTGGAAATACAGCAGTGACCGGTACTCTGGACCAGTTCACTGCCCGGAGTCCATTCACTTTATCCCTCCAACTCTTCACTGAGAAAATAGATTCTATCAAAGCATTGTATTGATGGCGCGTCCTATGCACTCATGGGAATGTTAACCCCAGTTTTTGTTTGGATGATTACTAATCCAATGATCAGTCTGACTGAGCCATTTCCACTTTCATCTGAAAGATCCTCCCTCAAACTAGTCCTCTTCGATCAGAGGGCACTTTATTCTGCATCTGAATCTCGTTCAGTACACCCCTGCCTGTGTTCAACACTCAGTTTCCCTAGCCGATCTTCATCATGAATCTGTCTCCGAGAGACGCTTCTGCCTTGTCCACCACGGGTCCTGCAGACATGGTACAGGATACTTCGCTTACCAACGAGCTGAACATCGCTCAGATGACAGTTCATGAGACGGCGTGGTTTGAGTCCTATTCTCGAGTAATCTCGGATAGGGTTACGCGCATTGAGAACAATCTGGAGCTCTACCGAAGTGATGTCATCTCGTGCACCGATAATTACCGGCTCATCTACAATTTATCCGAGACCGTTCGCATGCTTGGACTTGAGATGTCGAGTCATTGGAAGAACTTCAGTGATCTTATCCATACGTTGAATCGGTTTGCCAAAACCGTCATTCCGACCTCCAAGACTCAGGAGATCATCGAGTCACTGGATGAGCTGAAAGTATCCATCAACAAGCAGCAGAAGCAGCTTTGGAGTGCGCGTGCGACCCAAACCGGAATGGTCTCTCGTCAGGACAAGATCATCTCCAGTTCGGCCACGAATGAGCAAGTGGCTCATCTGCACGCACTGATTGCCACTCTTAGGGAAGAGCTGAACAACGTCCGTGGGACGGTGTGTCAGCTCAATGCGACCTCCAGGGTGAATACCACGAAGAGTTCTCGCAGAGTGGATCAGGTCATCGAGGATATAAGCAATCTCAAGGACTCCAGCTACAAGCTCGAAGATTTGATTCGACGACTTGAGGACAATTTCAGGAAAAAGTCCAAGTCCGATGCTGATCGCATCCAGGATATCGAGGACACTGTTTCACAGCGGGCCCTGGAGTCGGAGGAATCGTTTGCCAGCAATGAGATTCGCCTTCTGAGCATTGAGTCCAGGCTCATTGACGTGGAGGGAAAGATGAAAACAACCATCGGATGCCCGATCTGCTCCGATCTCTACTGAGGAACCAGACCGCAACTTCCACAATCGTTCTTCCGGAAAGCCCAACTCGGAGAATGGTAGGACATCTACCCTGGGACCAATGGTTGATGTCTATTCCAGCAAGGTCGTCCTCATGAAGTTGTATACTCGCAAGAGGAAAGGTTGTGGTTGGCTATGCGAACATCGTTATGAAGACCACTGTCTTTGGATAGATGGTATGGCAGTCATGACTCATGTTGTCGGCTCTTTGACCAGGCTTACGAGCCGACGATGTGTCAGAGGTGGAGTCACTCATGAATGTGAGCGACGCTAATTGTCTATGCTCCCTCTGCGAGAAGCCACTACCGCCTGGAACTCGTATTATGATTCCAGTGGTGCGAGTGGCAGATTGAAATTTCGGATTAAGCGCGCATGTTTATCATACCATGCCACAATTTAATAAACACTTTTGGTTCCCCTTTCTCGATCGGTTCGTTATTCAAAAAATGGTTCTATGTTCATAGTCACCATTTGGTATTTAGCATTCGATGCGGTAGCCATGAGATCTTTTTGCCATATCTGTGCCGGGGTTTGTTCGGGAGTGTTCATACTTCCTGGAGTATTTTGTGTGAGCGAAAACTTCCCCTTGGATATGAGATCCATATATCATCAGGGGTTGAAATGTTCAGCCGAGCTGTCATCCGTTGATCAGGCAGATGACAAGGTAACTGTGGTTTTTTCATCTAGTGCATTCAGATGGGATCAATTGCCAAACTCCAACTCCGTAGTGGAGCCCGTGACACTGACGCTTTTCTACGAAGTTTCTCCATGGAGATCTCCTCGCTTGATTTCCAATGAATTTGCTCAAACTCTCCTGAGTTCGAAGTCTCTCTCTACTAGATTGAAGCCTTTCACTGTGATAATGGAATCTCCAGAGTCATCTCTCTTGTCTCCATAATATCCTTGGGAGGTTGCTCTTGAGGATTCGGACTTCTCACAGTCAGCCTTGGTGACTTTTCCCGTGATGGCATTGACATCAGAGCCCATGGTTGTTTCACCAAGTTCCACACTCCAAGTCTTAATCTCACTCGATTTTTTCTTCGGATACTGAAAGGTAATTCCACACAGAGGGTCTCATCATTGATTCAGTCAACCATCACCAAGACGGGTATTTATTCTGCTACGAGTGCTCCGATCCTTCAGAGTCCGACGCCACCTTTACCAAGCACCTACTTCTTCTTTCAAGGGAAGTTCTCCAAGTAACTCTGGTTTCTTATCTTTAAGGACGCCCAACAAGATCCATTTTGGCTAGATTCGTACAATGGAGGATTCTCCCTACTACAGGAGAGATCCTAAGTACAATCGGGTCATCGTTCCGTCGGTTCATATCGTGGCTTATTCAAGCTCTTCGCTTCGTTTGGGAGCTTCTCTTCTACTTCCTTCGGTCAAAGTAGGACTCATTCCTGATCTAGAGGTGGCCGGAGCAACACATGCGACCTCGACCTCCAGACCTAGGATTTCTACCACCCGATCTTTTCTGCCCCCAAGCAAGGTTATCACAACCACTTGTCCAACAACATTGAAGAGAGTTTCAACATCTTTTGCCTTGTGCTTCCAGTAATGTCAAGACTCTGAGTATTGCTCCAAGCTTGGTCACAGTTGTTTTTCCACAGACTGACTACTTAGTAGAGTCATTGACCACCGACACCCCGGGGGTGATAACTGAGTCTATGACTACCACCGAGCTCCCAGTGATGATGATTCACCTCTCGTGGTCTAAATTCCGTTGTACTCGACTGGATTACAATCATCTCTGTCGATCTGATTTAGACAGAACCTTCGATGTGGCACGCGGGTCTTCTAGCTTCAGTATAATTAATTCGCGCTTTTCAGAAAAACGATATTTATTTTAAGGGCGTAAATAGTAAATTGATTGAGTATCTTGGGTAGAATCGTGAATCGTGATATGGGGAATTAGGGCTGCCCGGAACTCCTCCGGCGGACTGGCTCTCTTCCGTTGCTCGAGAAAGGATTTCTCCAGTCTTTCCGTGGGGAAGGCGCCTTTCGTGTCGGCTAGTAGAACGCCAAGTTTTGGAAAGCCACTATATTTTACGGAAACTGTGAGATAAAACTCTCGAGTCGGAGGAGAGTCACACGAATCCGATGGAGTGAGGAGGTGAGGAGTAAGGGAGTCTCCGACTATTCCCTCTTCCTTTGTGAAGCGGCATGTGTGGCGAATCGCGAATAATATCACGGAACTTGGGTAGAGATTCTACGGTCGGAGAAAGCGATTCCCTTAGCTTCCTAAGAACTGTCCGCGCCCTCGCTCCAGCTCTCCTTTTCCCTCCACGCCATAGCCGAGACTATGAAAGATGAGCTCTCGATTAGAAGAAAGTTCCTCAGCGGACTCAAGTATGATTGGTTATCGAAGTACTCTTCATGAAGATCCATTTACCGCTCGATACGCGGCCTGGTCTCGGAATCGAGGTCTTCATGGGTCAGACACAAATAGGTGACTCAAGTACAAGGTGGACTCAAGTTGAGGGGACTCAAGTGTGAGATCGAACTGTAATGGAATTCGTTGGAATTCGGACTCCAGGCGTATTATAGTCTAAGACCATACATCCTTCCACAACACCGATATGTATGATCTTTACTACCATTGCTATTTACTATTCGTGCTTGGTGACCGTCACGCTTCGAGACGGGGCCACGACGACCGACTGTCCAGTCGTGAGAATCGCTTACAACATCAACTTGAACCTCTCCCCAGGCATCGAGAGAGTCTTCAATGAGAAGCTGCTTCGTATGGACCCGTGCTTGCTCCCTCGATTCCTCCGAATCTTCGTCTTTTTCACGGAGCTGGAATCCAAAGACGTAGAAGACAGAAGGGCTCCCCTCGCAAGTACGGGATGGCCGAGATCTCTAATCGCGGCCAAAGCTGATTCCCCTTTTTCAAAGCGCTTTTATGATTCTACAGCCCGAATAATCAAACTCTACTGCTTGACCGATCGGCAAACCGCGCGATCCCAACGATAAAACTTTCCTGGGTTTCCTGGCGAGCGGTGCCGATACAGCCGACTCCGGGGAGATGATTTGCCGGAAACGGGAGCTGATGCGGTCGTTGATCGGCACACCGGGAATTTTTATTGGCGAGAAAAACTCGCCCCCTCGGGTTATCCCTCGTTTGAGGGAGGCCATGGGCAGCGTGAAAATTCCGCATTTTTTCTAATGAGGGGTATGCTCGACAATTGTCCAGAGCCCCGGATGAGTGCCCCCCAAAGGGAAGTGCCCGTTTTTATGAGCAAATGTCCATTGGATCGGACGATCTGTGAGCTGGGACGCGAAGCAAACCGGAATCGTAGCTTCGGGAAGGCACAAACGGATACTTGCCTGTCCCTCGTATGATAAACATACCGTACTAGGGTTCAATGCGAATCACGAAATCACATCCTGTTTCGCATCATTCACATCTGTAAGCTCGTCTAAGCCAATCTCCTCCGTATATGGTGCCCGTCAAATAGAGGTTCAGAAGAGTGTCCGATAATAAAGGCTTGCCCGCCTGAGTAAGATCTCCCAAACACGGCCCGTCAGATAGAGTATGCTTAGCAATCCGAATATGTCTTCCTATTAGAGGATGACGGTATTTGCTTGAGCCCCTCACCTCGGATTCCACTCGATCGAGATCATGACTTCTATGCACAGGTGTCTTCGATGAACCTTTCGAGAAAAGCCTCGCTATCAAGATAAGTATCCAGCCAGATCTCGGCACGGCTCCCCGCTTCGAGAGAGTCCGCGTATCCGAGGGGAGATGCGAGTAACTCGGGAATCGAGAGACCGGGTGGTTTCCACTCGTCAAGAAACTCCTTGAGTTAAGAGCTGATTCATTCCTCCCTGCCACAGCTACTGCATGTCGGTCTCCAAAACCAACTCTCCTCGGAGGGTAATAGCCAAATGGAGAGAACGTACGTAGAATCACGGAGGTCAACTTCATTTATTTATCGCTGTAGTCTCAACTGATGTGTAAATAACTGAGATAAAAGTGCTTATTCGGAATAATCAATAAATATTCTTCATCGAGGTAACGTGGAGAGCTGATCCTCTCAAACGGAGCACAGCCTCGTAATCATTATAAAGTCGCGTATATATATAAATAACTTAGGAGAGAAAAAAACATTGTCCAATACTTTGAACGGATCTGGTCTATGTCCATCTCTTGACTTGAGGGACTCGATTCGTTCCTCTGGAGCTTTTCAGTTCGCTCCTAGAACCATCGTGAGTAGGGCCATTCTCACGTACATCCCATTTTCACTTTGCCTGAAGTAGGCTGCTCGTGGGTCGGAATCGAACTCGGGGCTGTAATAAGATAAACAATTCGAACATTAGAAATGACCGACTCGCCTCCGATGATAATGATTCATGAGGATGTTTTCTTATTTATTACGCCGGTGGCCTGATTCCACCCAATCGGGTACCTGATCTCGTTGACTCGAGGCAGAGGATGCATGACGGCCATTTTGCGCTTCGCATGCGCCATGAGATCTGGTGTGATGATGAACAAGTCCTTCACTCGTTCGAAATCAGCTACGCTCTTGAAGCGCTCCTTCTGTATCCGCGTCACGTAGACGATATCGGCGTCAATCACAGCCTCTTCCAGCGAATGGAACGTCGCTTGCGGGATATGCTTCGACTCTAGCTGTTTCTTGATATGCTCAGGCATTTCGAGGCCATTGGGAGCGACGTAACGGAGTTGAACCTTGTAGTGGGAAAGGAGCTGCACGAGCGAGTGAACGGTGCGGCCGTGTTTCAAGTCTCCCACGAGTGTTATCTGCGAACAAGGAGGAGTTTCAGCATCGCCGACAATCTCAGCATTCTGAAGACACTCTTAATTCCTCGCGGAGGCTCACCGTCAAACCGTTGACTGTTCCGATTTCCTCTCGGATCGTGAAAACATCGAGCAGCGCCTGCGTCGGATGTTCACCGACGCCGTCTCCGGCGTTGATCACGGGTCGTCGGCTGAACTTTGCGGCTCGAGACACGGATCCTGGCTGAGGGTGTCGCAGGACGACGATATCACTGAAAGAAGACTCCGCTTAGAGACGTCTCCTCAGGAGTCCCTGGATTTGTTTTTCTGATTGGATAGTGCATAGTAGTGAGATTTGGCTGAGCCACGTGAGGAGCCACGAACCTGTAGCTCGAAGTTATTGCCACGGTGTCTTCGAGAGATTCCCCTTTCTGAGCGGAAGACGTCGCGTTGTCGATGGATATGACGCTTCCACCGAGTCGTTGCATGGCCGCGGCGAAGGACGCCGAAGTTCTTGTCGAGGCCTGAAATCACGTTCGGTAAGCACCCGTCACCACATCGTGAATCCCCTTGAGCTCAGTATCCTTCATGGTTCTCATTAACACGACGTATTATGCTGGTGACGCAATAGTCAGTGCGGGAGACTCACCTCGTAGAACACCGATGCCATGACCTTACCCTGTAGAACGTCATTGAGGGTTTTTCCCTTATGTACGGACATGGAGTACTTTTGTGCGAGATTGAAGATTGCGTGCAGCTGATCCCTGGTGAACATATCAGCTGAGAGGATATTGCGGCCTCTCAATGACGGAGCTCCGGGAGCCGATTTTCCGGGAGAGAGGAGGAGCGCTGCGTCGCCCTGATCTTTCTCTTCGTTGTCGATCTTCCCGAGACCGAGCTCAGCGAACATCTGATCGTAAAGTTCAGCCGAGGCTTTCACCGAGTTCCTCCTTCGAGTATTGGCGGAGTCCAGTCGAGGACGACTCGTCACGCCGACAGTTCCCGCCGGAGCTCCCTTGCTGGGGGTCTTGTTGGGGCCGGCTCTCACAGTCCGAGCGAGCGAAAAGATATCTTCCCCTGAGCCGGGTGCCGCGAGAACAGACCCGTCGATGTAAACAGTTTCGTTGCGGAGTATCACACGGCGGACCTGTCCTCGCACCTTCCGGCCGGCGAATGGAGTCCATCGAGCCTTCGAGAAGGGCAATCTCTCAGGAATCACCCATTCCTTGTCCAGATCCACCTCGATATAAGTATCCGGCTGTTCTGGGAGATTGAAGATCCGCTTCGGATTGGTGTACATCTTCGCGACGACATCGTCCAAGGTGAGCCTCTTCTGACTGACAGCTGTCAGCATCAAGGCGAGAGCCGTCTCCAAACCAGGGAAGCCCGGCGGCGGAATTGTGGAGTTTTTCTCGGCTTTTTGGTGAGGCGCGTGATCGGTGGCGATGCAGTCGATGTAATCCATGTGATCCCAAAGTGCCTGAACGTCGCGCTCTGTCACCAGAGGGGGCTTCACGTAGGCGAGATTCTCGCCGATGCTTTTTCCAGCCCCTGCTCGGGTCATGAAAAGGTGGTGAGGCGCAACTTCACAAGTCACGGGAAGACCGAGTTCCTTCGCCGCTTTTATCGCCAAAATCTCCGCCTCGGTGGCCACGTGACAGACGTGCACCGGCCTCTTGTTTGCGAGCAGCAGAGCCATTCCGAGCGTCGCCCCTTCGGCGTGAATGCAGACAGGAATATCAGTGGGCCAGTTCTCGAAGTGAGCGACCCAATCCGCGAAAGATTCGAGCAGGAGCGGTCCGTGTGTGTTGTTCAGGTACATCTTGAGACCGCAAACTTGCGGTGCCAAGCTTTGGACCGTTCCCGTATTCTCGCTCGAAGCTCCCGCGAAGAGCGCGTAGTCGCATCTCGCGCCCTTTTTCGCAAGCTGCTTGGTGACGGAGAGATTCTCCAGCGTCGTGGCAGGTGGGTCCGTGTTCGGCATCGCGAGGATCATCGTGAATCCTCCGGCTAGGGCAGCAGCGGTGCCGCTGGAGAAGTCCTCTTTTTGGACCTCGCCGGGTTCTCGCATGTGGACGTGGATGTCGATCAGCCCCGGCAGACGCACGAACTTCTGCAGAGTCATGCAGTCTACGTGCGTTTTGATCGTTGGAGTACGCCCGATGAGACGTATGGCTTCGATGATGAGTTTCGCGCACTTGACGTCGGTGATGAGGGGGACGGCGCAGTCGATCGCCTTCCTGCGAGTGCGGTAACCCTGGGTCATGAAAGAGGAAACCCGGCGAGTACCACTCGACTCCATGGGGAGGTTTATCACGAGGTCGAAACCTTTCTGCTCGAGATAGTCGACGATCGAACGGATCTGTGCGGCGTTCCCCTGTCCGATATCGTCGAAGGGCCACGTGACCGGTTGAATTTTAATTCCGTGTTCCTGGTAGAAGTCGGCTGTCCCCAAGCTGCCGAACAGTTTGTAGCCCATCTTCTCGAGACTGCGAACACTCGGCAGCATTTCGTTCTTGTGCTTGTAGCTGCCGATCGACAGGAAGATATTTTCCTCTGGGATCACGAAGCCGGTCGAAATGAGTGCTTTCATATAGGCTTCGAAACGGTTCTCTCCGAAACAGGCGACCTCGCCCGTCGAAGCCATCTCGACTCCGAGTCGGACATCGGCGCCGACCAGACGGTTGAAAGAGAACTGAGGAACTTTCACGCCGACCTTCCCGTTGCCGCGCATGCAGTCAACCGGCTCCATGCGCTCGCCGCAGATTACTCGGGTGGCCAAGCTGACCAAGTCGTAGCCCAGAGTCTTGGAAACGAATGGGAAACTCCTCGAAACCCTCACATTGCACTCGATGACTTTCAGACGATTGTCTTTCGCGATCACCTGCAGATTGAAAGGTCCTGAGACTGCGAGCGCTTGTCCAATCGCCTGCGTTATTTTCCGGATGTTGCTGAGTGTTTCTTTGTTCAAGTCTTGAGGAGGCGTCACGAGTGTGGCATCTCCCGAGTGTACTCCCGCGTTCTCTACGTGCTCGGAGATGGCGATCGCGAGGAGTTTGCCGTCCTGGGCCACAGCATCGACATCGATCTCTTTCGCTTCTTGGATGAATTTGGAGATGACGACCGGATATTCCTTGCTGACAGCTGCGGCCTCGCCCAAATACCCCTCGAGGTCTGCGGGAGAATATGCAACATTCATGGCGGCTCCACTCAGCACGTACGACGGTCGCACGAGGCACGGGTATTTCACCTGAGAATGAAGCGGACGTCAAGATTTCGGTCTGGACCGGGGGAAATCATCAATCAGTGTACACGTAGATCCTAATTCCATCTGAGCTTCCTAGTCACTTGGCTATCGCTTCCCCTATGCGTGGGAAATCTAAAGTCTACCTCATCGCAGAAAGCCCAGGCTTGCTCGACGGTGCTCAGCTCCTTCCACCGAGGCTGGGAGATCCCTATCGAATCCAACATTCGCGAGAATTTGAAACGATTCTCGGCTGCATCGATAGACTCCGGTGACGTCCCGAGAACGCGACAGTTTTGACGGTGAAGATCCATTGCGATATTGTTCGGCAATTGTCCGCCCATGTTCAAAATCACGCCTTCGGGCTGCTCCAACTGATAGATGTCGAAGACGGTTTCAAAGGAAATGTCGTCGAAGTACAGTTTGTCGCACATGTCGTAGTCGGTCGAAACGGTCTCCGGGTTGAAGTTCACCATTATGGTTTTCTTCCCCATTTTGCGCAGCTCCTGTAGCGAAGATACGGCGCACCAATCGAATTCCACGGAGCTTCCTATGCGGTAGGCGCCCGAGCCGATCACCTTCGGAAGAAAACGCGGAATATGAAGACCATATGATCCGGGTTCTCAATAAAGTCAACATGATATAGACGAGATCATGCCCAACGATCGAGGAAAGCTTCAGGATGCCCAGAGGATAAATTATGTACCATGATGGTGTTGTCGACGATTCCGGTCTGCGCCAGAGGGATATCGTGCTCCTCGGCGTTGTACGTCAGATAGAGATAGTTTGTCGACGCGGGATACTCTGCGGCAACGGTATCGATTTGCTTCACGAACGGTCTCACATCGAGTTCCTCTCGCCTTCTCCGTACTTGCAGCTCGGAGCTGTGGATGCAGCTTGCGATCTAGAGAGAGGAGAATTTCCCATTGAGCGAATTCATGTTGGAATGAATAGCATGGGAAGGCACGTGGATGGACGGAGGGGAAAGGCGAGCCACAAAATATCACGCTGTATTGCACTGACCTGTTTGTCGGAGAATCCCAACTGTTTCGCTTTCTGGAGTAACTCTGATTGCAGTTTATCCGCTCCGCGCAGATCCTCGAGGTCTTTGTACATATTCGTGATGTTCTCCATCTTGTTCAGGAACCAGGGATCGATCTGGGTGAGCTCGTGCAATCGCTCGACAGTGTATCCGCGGATCAGCGCGGACGCCAAATGGAACAGTCGTTTGTCCGTTGGTGAAGACAAATGATCTTCGTCGGCTCTTTTCACGTACGGGTCGAAACCGTTGCCACCTTCGACCATTCGGATTGCCTTTTGGAAGGCTTCTTCAAAGTTGCGTCCGATGGCCATCGCTTCACCGACCGATTTCATTGAAGAACCGATCTTACTGGAGACGTGAAGGAATTTGCCGAGGTCCCATCTGGGAATCTTCAGGACGACATAATCCAAGCTCGGCTCGAAACAGGCTGTTGTTGTCCCGGTAACGGAATTCTTCAGGGAAACCAGCGATTTACCCAATGAGAGCTTCGCAGCAATGTACGCCAGAGGGTATCCGGTCGCCTTACTGGCGAGAGCAGAGGACCTCGACAATCGCGCGTTTACTTCGATGATGTAGTATTCGTCGGAGTTCGGACTCAAAGCGTATTGCACGTTGCATTCTCCCACAACACCGAGATGTCTGATGATCTTGATTGCCGTCTCTCTCAACTTATTGTACTCGGTGTCCGTCAGGGTTTGAGAGGGGGCCACGACGATCGACTCCCCGGTATGGATTCCGAGCGGATCGAGATTCTCCATGTTACACACAGTTATGCAGTTGTCGAAAGAGTCGCGTACGACTTCATATTCGACCTCTTTCCAGCCCTTCAGTGATTTATCGATGAGAACCTGCTTCGAGTGAACCAGTGCTTGGTTCATCAATTCCTTGAGATCTTCGTCGTTCTTCGCAAAGCCGGAACCTAGGCCTCCGAGACAGAAGGCTCCCCTCACGAGAACGGGATAGCCGAGAACTCGAGCTGCGGCCAAGGCCTCTTCAAGACTCTCAACAGCGCAATTAGGCACGACCTTCTCGCCGATTTCAGCCACCCGTTCGGCGAAAAGTTTCCGGTCTTCAGAATGTATAATAGACTGGATCGGAGTGCCGAGGACTACAACCTTGTGAGTCTTGAAAATTCCTTGCTGTTCCAAGTCGATTCCGCAGTTCAAGGCGGTCTGACCTCCGAAAGTGAGCAGTATCCCATCGGGTCTCTCACATTTTATCACCTGTGTCACGTATTCCGGTGTGATCGGCAGAAAATAGACTTTGTCCGCCAGACCCGAGCTAGTTTGGACAGTGGCTATATTCGGATTGATCAGAATCGTCTCGATTCCCTCTTCCTTGAGCGCTTTAATAGCTTGAGAGCCGGAGTAGTCGAACTCTCCTGCTTGACCGATTGACAGACCGCCCGACCCCAACAATAGAACTTTCCTGGGTTCTCTGGCGAGCGGTGCCGGAACAACCGACTTCGGGAAGGGGATTTTACGGAAGTGCGAGTTGATGCGGTCGTTGATCGGCAGGCCTGGCATCCTGATCGACGAGAAGAATATGTCGAATAGGAACTCCATGTCCGTCGGTCCGGCATGGTGTTCCGGATGGAACTGGACGCTGAAGTACGGCTCCATGCGGTGCGCGATGCCTTCATTCGTTCCATCGTTTGCGTTGGTGAATAGGGGAATCCAGTCGGATGGCAGGGATTCGGCCTCGACGGCGTAACCTGCGATCGAGAACTCTCGATTTACTTCGCGATAATTGTTCCAATGTATGGAGTTGCTCGGCGCGAATGCCCGTCGAGCCGGAGGAGTTTCGACCAGAGAGGATCGATTATTATTATCGTTTTCCGTGATTCTCACCGTGATTCTGCGACGTTATGCAGCACCTCTTCGACCCCTCATGGAAACACGGCTGGTTGTGACCACGGTTCCCGTACTTCAGTTTCTTAGTCACAGCGCCGGCAGAGAGCGCGAGCAGCTGGTGTCCGAGGCAGATGCCGAAAATCGGCTTCGACGGATGTTTTATCATGAATTTCCGTATGCCTTCGATTGTCAGAGCGCAGAAGGTTGGATCGCCGGGACCGTTGCTCAGGAAGAGCGCGTGTTGAGCTTTAAGAGGATTTTGGCTCATTAGACATCGGTGCTCGCAGCCGTCGCCGGTGGCACCCTCCCATTCTCTCGGTCAGAGTCGGCCGATTTCTTCAGATTGAGCTTTGTCAAGGCCCCGAGAAGGTAAAGAAGCGGAGCGTCGATTCCGTTTTCCAGGATAATTTCATGAACCCACCTTCTAGCTCGTAGAACTTGTAATCGTAAGGGACGATGGTGAGACAAGCTCCTCGTTTCAATAGACATCTTATCTGATGGTTCTTCAGGCCACAATCGACAACAGTTATTTTCGGCGATCCCTGTGGATTGAGGACTCGTGGCGCCGCGCAAGCAACTTCCTTCACCAGATTTATCTTGTTAGGGTCCGTGAACTCTTGTTCCAGAGGCGGTGGATCATCGGAGACAATGATCTTCCCGAGAAGTGAGCCGTGCTCTCGGATAATCTTCGTCAGGCTTCTCGTGTCGACGCCGTCCAGACCGAGAACTCCTTCGTCTTTCAACCATTGGTCCAAAGTGCGCGTCGAGCTCCAGTGGGAAACCTTATCAGCGAGCTCAGATACGATGAGCGCTGACGGCCAGATACGATGGGATTCCATGAACCTGGAATGAGATCATATTTCACTATTCGATGAAATATTCCACGGGACTGAGCGGATCGAAGCATCTGATGATCGAAATCGCTGGAGCTTACAATGGTATGCCGTGCTGGTCTTCCTCGGTGCCCGAAGGTACTCCGTAGTTTCCGATCAACGGATAAGTGAGCACCAAAAGCTGTCTTCGATATGACGGGTCCGTCAATGACTCCACGTATCCAACCATCCCAGTCTGGAAAACTGGAGGGTCGACGAAAAATTGTTAGTTTTAATGTTTCTGTCTCACGGGTTGAGACTCGCGTCGAGCCCGGTTCCGTTCCCGAGACGTTTCCGGTAATGATCGCTTATCGGGCTCAATAATCCACGCTCGATAATTCATAATAGCAGCGGCACTCCCAAGAGAAAAACTCAGGCACTCACCGACTTCTCCGTCCGCGGGCTTGTCAGTGGCTCCAAAGGCCCTCCCCTTGAAAACGGTGCCATTTTCCAAGACGAGATAGGCTACCGGTCGCGACATGATGGTCGGCTGAATGGAACCCGATCGATTTCCTGACCGCGTTGCCCGGCAGGTACCCGAAACTTAGCGACAGCAGCTATCTTGCATCTATGTCGAGATTGGATCTGAAAGTCAGAGGATCCGAGTTACATTGAGTCGTTCTGCACCGAGTTCCTCGAAGCAGTCGCCTGAACCGATCATTCGATTCGGATTCCTTCCTGCCATTTGAGCTGTATCATTCCGCATCCTGCATGCCGATCAAGTCTCGGCGACTCCAGCCAGAGAGGTCTTGTCCTCCCCCAGGGACCAAGCTCCGCTTTTGAGCCCCAGGAGTTTTCATGCCCGGAGCGGAGCGCTCCCCTGAGTCATTTGTTTCGAACTCGCTTATGATGTCATTGTAAACATCGGCTGCAGTCATGGTCGAAACATCAATCAGGAAGTGGAGCATTATGAGATTGAAATCAAGAGAGTTCAGAATGATTCCTCTCGCCGTGGTATTCGTTTCCTCAAAACGGTTGTTTACTATGGGGATCCGCCCATTGACGACGTCCCAGCAGTCTGTTTCCTGGGACAGCAGAGCACTTATGATTTTCTTCCACATTTGATATTTTTCCCCAAATGATTCGGGTTTGAAGGCCGACAAGTTCGGCATCTTCGATGCTTGGGTGTCGGTGGATTCACCTCTATGCATCTTGGGTTCGGTTGATAGCTCGGTTGTATTACTAAGATTGGAAACTGGATCGAATGAAACTTCCAATACGAAATAGCCGTCGCTATTGATCGAGCTATTCATCGACAAAATACTGCGGTATTGATGACACTGTTGCGGTTTCTAGATTCTTCCTACTGGGAACTCACCTAACTGTAGGTGAGTCAGGTAGTTTTGCTGAACTCTCCACCTCGATGAACGAGTAAAGTGGTCATAATGTGATAAACAGGGGATAGGGAAGCTTGTAGTGGCACAGAAGATTGCTTTGTGAGATAGGGTCGAAGGCAGAAGGGCCGAGGCGAATCTGAAGTTGAGTCACCGTACTCGTGAATAATCGAAGAAGCACTCTGGTTGAGCTCCCACGAGACAGTGTGTTTATCGATTGAAAGGTTGTCTCTTATACTATTGTCCATGAGAGAGGGAAACCCATGTTGAGGCGCCGATCCGGCACCCCTTCTACATGATTGATGAGCACTTCCCCGTACACTATGGTTCGCCAGAATTGAACACAGGGCTCTCACAAGCCGAGCGCTTTGTCGGCACTTGTGGTCGTGCGCAGCCGTATGCGGAGCCGCTCTGATTCTCAAAACCGTACTGTTTCTCTTGAAGACGGCTCAATCCATTTAGAATGATCCCGCCTCGATGACAGGTAGCTCGAGGCGAATGTTTCAGCGGTCTTCGAGAGATTCATGATGCGCCCTCGCGGTATGACTTGGAGGCATCGCTATCTATGTTTCTCTATCTTCAAGAGTTCTGCACCGAGTTCCTCGAAGCAGTCGCCTGAACCGATCATTCGATTCGGACTTCTCTCTGTACTTTGAGCTGTATTATTCTGCATCCTGCATGCCGATCAAGTCCCGGAGACTCCAGCTGGAAAGGTCCCGTCCTCCCCCAGGGATCAGCCTCCGCTTATGAGCCCCAGGAGTTTTCATGCCCGGAGCGCGCCCGCCGCTCCCTCCCTGGTACGGCTTCTCCTTCCGGAGCTCGATCCACCATTGAACTCCCATCGAGAAGGAATTTCGGCCCGACTCAGATCGGCCCGCGGGGCTACTCCTCGCGAAATACTCACGTCGTACACGGCCGTTGCCTCGACGTCGGCTGATTACAGGCACAAAGAGAATCACAAAGCTCCGCTTGTGATGAATCGACTCACGCTTCGGAATGTATCAGAGCTCGATGCACGAAACTGGGCCCTTTAGCGCTTCAAGAAGGGGAAGAGATTGTCGCTAGGAGGGAACTATTCGAGAAGAAAGATGCCCCGACCGGAGATATAGCCGACAAAGAGTTAGATCCCGATGAGGGCGTCGAGAAGTTATCCCCAGAGGACTCGGATAAGTAGGAGGAGATGCAAATTGATCAATCAGTGTTCTTAGAATCCCGATGAGGGCGTCGAAAAAAAATTCCCAGAGGACTCGCATTAGAAGGAGGAGATGCAAATTGATCAATCAGTGTTCTTAGGATGCGAGAGAGTGAGTTTCGCAATGCCGGGGAGTGGAGCCCTCGTCCCTTTGGACATTCAACTCCGACGATCGACACAAATCTGAAAGGAGTCTTCTTTCTCAGACCCGCACCAAGTGTCCGAGATACGAGTCTCTCAGGAGGGACGTCCTATCTCCGTGAGGAGGTGTTGGGTCAATCGTTCATGAATATTAACCGACAGTCCCATGAGAGGAGATGTCTGATCATTTGAAAGAAATGGTCGAACATCGCGAGGAGCCAGCGCTAACAATAGCGACAACCCGTTCTCCATCGGAGAGCCGACCATGGTGTCGAATTTCCAACCGTTATTCCAACCTTAAAATATCAGAACGCTCCGAGACCGCCATCGTTAGTCTTTCACATACTCTCAGCGGTACTATATCGACCCTTTCATTGGAATGCAGCCAAAGGGTCTCAGGAGTAACCCTCCGGACTATATTCAACAAATACCTTGTGCAACTTTCCTCCTTCGCCCGACATCTGCTCAAGCGGCAGTCTACCTCAATCCAGACCCCGGGACATCTTCCTTTTCTCCAAATTACCGTTCAGATCCACAACAACTTCCATCACCACAGGGGTGCTACCGGAAGGATTTCGGCCTAGAGTCTGGAGAGTTTCAAATCGAAAAGACGGACGGAGTGGCCAGTTCCTACCCGAGGGAGACCGCGCGTAATGATCCAAGCTCTCGGAAAAGGTATCTGCTGTCTACAGAACCGTATTGCCTTGTGTTCAAGAGTGCTCCAAGTCATTGTGGGCTTGACGGTCTTGACCCAATCATCTCTCCGATCGGGTCTTCGATCTGTGGACATACTCGTACCCGTCGGCAATCACGGGACCGATGTGCCATCGCACGCACACGCTGCGAGCTATAACCTCAGTTGAACGCCCAACTCTCCAACTAGACCTCGCAAATGACCGCAAATTCCCAGGGGCGCGGTTTGCGATTAGTCCGAAACCACGAATGGAAAACCGCGGCTCCCCGAGCCTCAGGATAGGCAAAATATATGCTCTTTCCCATGACCTCTCCTTCTAAGCATTATTCCCATCTCGATCTTTACGAATTATGACTTGGATGGCTTCATTAACGAACACGGGGGCGATAGAAAAGGCACGAAATTCCGGCTCAAAGGTACCGATTTTTCCTACTCGTATAAGTTAGCCGTAGCGTCCACTTTTATCACTCTTTCGCGATGAATTCCTTCAATTCATCGGTTTCCGTGTCTACCTCTCAGTTGACCGGAGAGAAACCATTCGATCCATCTCTTCTAATTTCTGCTCGTGGAACTTCCTCAGAATGATGATGTTGTCCAGCGTTCGAAGCTTGAGACTAGGCCTATTCTCCACAGCAATAGCCGAACAACGCTAAGACCTCGCTCGACCTGAACAGATGTCGACGAGATCGATTGGAGAATTTCACGACAACGCTCAAGAAGACGACCCCGACCTCCACCCGCCAATTCCAAAGGGCAAATTCCTGACTCGGATTTTGCCGCGTGCGCTTTCCTTTTGTTAGGAAGCTCTCAAGTTCGGGTTCAGATTGGCTCCGGAAGCACGAGACTCAAGTCGATTGTCGGATTTTCATTTAGCCTCTGGGCAATGAACGTGCCGCTTTCCGCGCGAACCGACTCTGTCTCGATCGCTATCAGCAAGCCAAAAATGAACCGCAACTGTTTCTTCCCTCGGACTGGAGACGCACTTGACGGAACATTCAAAATCTACGTGCACACATCGAATTTCGAGAATCTCGTGCGGCGGTCGAATATTAAAAAGAATGCCACGGAAATTGATATGCTTCGGGACACTGCGTTACGGATCGTCTTGGAACTTCATGCCGATCGCTTCTGCGCGTCCCCGAGAGTCTTCCACACTCTTCCCTCGCGAGCCCAGGTGTCCCCGGGGAAATAGGCGATTGATAGCGGTTATGGCCGCAGACGCTGCGGTTAGAAAACCGCGGTAATTCGCGGTATTTCGAATGTTTAGGGCAAATAATGATCGGTACGCTCTACGCTTGATCAGACCCGTATCTATGACCACTCATGTGCTCTCATTTCGAGAATGCTGAAGGTTACGGAAACTTGAGTGTACCACGTGCTCGTCCCGTCGAAAACACTCGATTCAGTCAATGAACGAGCCACTGATCATCCTCTCCGCTTGAGACTATCCTCAAGAATCCACGCAGGGCTAGGTTCACGATCTGCTTTCATCTTTCAATCACAGCGGGGAAAGCACATCGGAGATCCTCGAGGAACAGTACGGGTGAAAATTCGGATTGTAAAATCCTCACCTGACTCAGATGCCCATCGGCGATATTGTATCGCAAGAGTTTCCCGTCAGAAAACGTCCTTACGTCACAGACCACACCTTCTATCGGGAGCCGCGTGCAGATGAAGTGCTTCAGGCACGAGCTCACAATTAGTCGTGGGGCTTTCGTCAACAGCAGCAAGGAGATAGCGCGAGTGAACTTTCTGCCGAGTGGAGAGCGCTTCCAGCTCCATCCTCTCCACGATCACTGTAGCGGGAACCGGCATTCGAATACTATTGGAGGACACCTAAGCCAATTCATTGACGCGACGTCAGACGCGAATTTCTCGAGATTTAATCCGGGCACTTCCGGCGAGTTATAAATAGAGCATCGGCTTCCATCATGTGCACATATAAAAGGAATGCATCTCATTCCGATGTCACAAGAATCAGACCGCCTCAGAGTTCGCGAGGTAAAGCCTTCGCTCTAAGCCCTCCTGTCAAAAGCGCGGTGCGGCGTTCTCATGCTCTCTGCAGTCGACTTCTGTCTCACTCATTATCCCACCGCTCTCCCTAGAGCTCTTCGGTGTATAGCGGCGAGAGACCTCATTCTCTGAATGTTTTTGGACCAGGAATCCGGGCGAATCTTGAAGGGTCGACCTCTGGAAATTCGAATCTTGTGTCGGATTTCCGGCCTGATGTCGAACGATTGCATGTCTTAGTCTAAGAAGCGCTCCGCTTTTGGGTTAAGATGCGTTTCGGTACTACCCAACCGTGAGCGACTTGTAGCCATCGACAACCTTCTTGGGACAACTTGAAATTCCCACAGAGAACGCCGAGATCTTCCATCCCGGGCATAATGAGCTCGAAGAAGCATTCCACAGATTCGCTCGAGCATACAATCAATATCTGAGGAGCTCTCTGAACCTGAGAACTGGAATTGAGTCTATCTCATTACAGGTGGGAGTCGACCGTTCCCATTCGCGTGTTCGCCAATCAGATCCGAGCCGTGTCCTCACAGGAGTGCCCCGCGAAACACATCTCCCCGAAAAAGCTGGAGGCTTCAGGTGAAACATAGAGCCTCCAGAGGCCGGCAGCGGAGACCTGACATTTGATCCTTTCCTCGAGCTTATCCGCATCCAAAGGCAGATACGTTTGTTACCCTATCAGGTCTGGGCAAACAATCTCTTACCGAACTATTTTGGTATTTTTTGCTGGAATAGAAATCTTCTAGCTTACAATGCAGCTCCTATCTAAGAGTTGATATATAAGAAGTCATTCAACCTGAGGACGGCCATCTCCTCGACTAAGATGGCCGCCTAGCGGGATCGGTCCCGCCATCATGACGATGAAACACCTTGCATCTCTGAAGATCAAGCCACAGTGGGAGGCAGAGAGTTATGGACCTGGTACAGACAGAGACGAATTCCTCCCGAACCAATCGTAAAAGAAAACTGCGTGACTTTGAAAGTCGTAGCCACTGTAGACATTTCATTTTCGACCGTTATAACAAGTATATACCTAATAAGAAAGTAAAATAACAGATTGCGAAATAGGTATCGAAGAGTACCTAAGCCCACCGAGGATAATCCGTATCGTCCAACGACAGATGTTGATTCCCCGGTGGAGCCGCAATCTGATGGTGACCAGGTCACGGAAAATGCCACGCGCTTCTGCGCGTCGTTCAGAAGTTCCTTCAGAACCTCAACCTCGATCCGGTGCGCCTTCCGAGTCCTAAGAAGTTTCAGCATGCAGAGGCGCGCTATGTTGCGCTCCTCCTCGCGCACCTCATCTTCCAATGGAAGATCGAGCCAGTAGTAGAGGTTTTCTTCGAGGTACACATCTTTCATCTCTTCATTGAAAGTACGCCATTTTTCGATGGCCTCGGATGTGGCATCTTCGTGAGATTTTCCACCGGAGAACTCGATCTCATCAACGAGTCTCTATATGTCCATGAGTCTCCTTTCTCCTTCAGAGAAAGAAGACTTGATGGACACTATGAATACTTCTGCTTGTGCTCGCAGAAGTATTCATAGAGACCACGGTTGAGTTGTCTGCTGTGGGCAAGGGCTTCTGCGGTCTTCTGATCGACTCCGGCACCGATGATCATGTTGATGGATGAGGTGTCTGGACGAGTTGAAGGATTGGAGGCTAGACGCACTGAGTCACTGTGTGATCTTGAGCACAGAAGACTTGGAAGCTTGAGGGTAGAGTGAATCGAATCAAAAATATTAGTCGAGGAGATGGCCCAGACCCTTTATTCAACCGGGAGTCTTCCTCGGCGAAGTTGACCGATCCGAATCGTTCAGCCTCTGGGATTTGAAATGTCATGTATCTTTTCTCTCTTTCTCTCTCATGCCAGGTGAGCGTTCGCAAACCCTCTCTCCCGTGGCCAACGCGCCAATGGTCCGGGGATCGCCCTCGCTAGCGAGACTTCCTCTCAATATTCCACACACTGGTTTATTTTTAACTTTTTCTATACGAACAGTCGTCCCGATGCAAGATCAGCGCGCTCCTGGAACTCTCGGGACTTCACAGAGGTACCACGTTACATGCGACCATGTCATCTAGGGTCCTGTAAACGGCTGATGATTAGACAGGGAGGAGAGAGTGTACTTTCCCAAACGTGTCACCAGATCGCTGCTTCATCGAGGGCAGTTGCGACCTCTTCAACTGCCAGGCGGCGGGTCTCGCATGACCCGCCGACCCTGTTCGCGTTCGAAATCGGCCCTCCGAAGGTTTTAGTGTGACAACCACGTCCTGAAGTGACCGATGTCGGGCCGTTCCCTCGCGCATCGCATCCCACCTTCCAAACAAGCTTGCGCGAGTGGCGGTGATATCCGATGACCGCTTGAGACGATGATTGGCGATATCACGGCCATTCTTCCAAATCGAGGGATTCTCATCCATCATTCGTTCGATTATAATAAAGGCCGAGAGATGGGACCCGAGTAGCAGAGGGAGTTTTCTTCTGGGAACGACTTCGGGTGCGGCATACGCAAATATACATCTGGTGTGTGCTGACTGAATAGATTCCTCTTCTGTTCACTGCTTCGAATTTACTGACTCGGGAGTCCCAAATAATGTGTCTTCATCAGGGATTCGCAACCGGGGGTCCCGGGACCCCTCCTAGTTCTTTCCAGCCTCCGCCCGAGGTTTCCTACGAGTTCTCGTCGATCATAAAGACAAAGCTACGTAGTAGATTGGATGTTCACGCCGCTCTTTGTCTCGCGGTTACGGATGTTCAACCTGATCTCAAGTCGCTTGTTTGTGACAAGCAGCAGCAAACCTCACTTTAAAATTGAAGGAATAAGTATTGTACAGAGAAGCACCATAATATAATCAAAAGATGTTGTGATAAAGAAAGTCGATCTCAATTTTGAAGTACGTGTTCTTCTTAGAGGGTCGCGAGGCGAAGAGGTCGTCCGAACGGCGTCGCAGAAAAGTTTGCGGATCCCTGGTCTACACTTAACATAGACTCTACGGCTCATAGGACGGCCGACATTCCCAAGATTTCTCGAAAAAGCCAAATCAAACCGAGTTGCCCCGCACTGAATCGAACGCTGGTCTATAATACTCGGCAGACTGCTCCGGGAAGCCTCATTGACCCGTGATGGCAATTTCGATCTCTAAGCGAAGCGATTTCCGGCTGAGCGGATAGTGGATACTGAGAGCTATTTTGATACCGGATTCCGGTCCGATGAGGTACGGATTTCATCGTCCGGCTCTACGATCCGAGTCTCTCAAGTTATTCAGAAGTTCCACACGGATCAGCGGTTTTCCCTCCTGGAATAGCAATACCCTCATCATTGGAAAGTTTACCGAAAACCACCGTCAGACAGGTATGTCTGATTCTCTTCGAGAAGAGTTGGAGATGCGGGAATGGCTATAGAAAAGAGGTTTGCCAGCTCGATTTGTATCTCCAATCGGAGCTTCTTCAATGAAAATACGACCGTGTCGCTTCAATTTGATGGAACTGCGATTCCGGGGCACTCCTCGAGAATTCACGTCTGAGCCAGCGATACTAGAAGGAAAGATATCTTCGCTATCACGTGCAGAATATGAGCAACACATGCATCGCATTAGTATCTGCAGTGAGAGTTGTCCAGAGCACAGATTCTGGGTGACGTCATGGGCAGCTTCCTGAAAACAAATACTTGGAGGAACTGCGCTCACGCGAGCTCACGCTTTATTGCTGGAAGCTGCACGGACAAAGCGGAGCATGTCAATCGATTCATGTCGACGAGCCCCTCTTGAAACAGGGAACCGTTGCGCGCGGTGTATCTCACCGTGCGAGTCTGGGAAATTTGTATCTTTGACGTCCGAAAAGCCAGATCTGATCGGATCCAGTATCCCGATTTAGCGAATGATTCTTGCCACTGATCCGCCTGGAGTAGCGGTTCTTGACTTCTTCCCAGCGCGGAAGCCCCTCCAAAGTCCTCAACCGTGCTCGAAACCCCTCGCGATGTCCTTCTGAGAGAACTAGTCGGTGGCTTCGCGAGACAAATACAATTTTCTCTTTCTTCTCTGAACAGGATCGCTTAGTATAGTAAAAGATTCTGACGCGGAGGATCATGGCATGAATTATTCTCACCGACCTTCGGGACGCCCGAGAACGGCAGCCCGAATCCTTTAGGGGTCCCAGGACCTCCTTCCGGGACCTCAGGCCCTGGGGAACGGAAGAGGAGCCTTAGAAGTCAGCGAGTGAGTCATTGACTTGCTCACACAACATTTTCCCGGAGCAGATCAGTGAAGATGAAGATCCGCCCGGTAGAGCGAATGAATATCGGGGCAGATCTCCGCGAGACCACCAGACAGAGCACTCGTCTTTTCCAGAAGAGGGAACGCATCGACATGAAGGAACCGTTCCGTGCTGAAGACGCGACAGTAGCCCAAGATCCGCGGAACTAAGACTTATTGAATGCCCGAACACTACGATCATATCACTCTAATGGTTCGTTCTGGCGCTTGCTGTTATTCACCAATATTCGGTTATTCATTCGTTTGCCGGCGCTGCACCCTCGTCTTGTTGTCGATTGCCTACTTCAAGAAGATGCGAGATGAGCTTCTCACTTTCCCGCAGGCCATTTCAGACTTCATGGGAGCCGTGCTCCCAGAAACGGACGGGGCGAGATGATCATCGGTGATGATGGGGGAAGGGGCGATGTTGATTATTATCGATCATCTTATCAACATGTCACGTCCCAAAATTGAGTCAGCGGGTCCGACTTTTTCCCGTTCTGAACTCCGATTCTCCGAAGGTCGATCTAGACAGACACTCGGTTCACGCATTATTCCATCCATATCTTGATAGTGATATAGTGATGTAGGGTCGCGACAACCTCGGCTCGATTCCTCAATAGTTCAATTTATTGATGGAAAGATTGAGAATCTGATTCGTGCTCCTCGCATGGAATCCCAGAGTTCTTGATGATTTATTTCTACCTCGGTCGTTGCTCGGCATCGGCAAGAGCCGTGGTCGAAATAAGTCGAATGGAAGGATCAGAGGATTCAAGGAGAAATCTGGCTCCCCGATTTCTCGAGAATATCGAATCGGGGGAGCTGCTCCGCTCAATCGTCACGCTGTCATGTTCACCCTCGCTTGCCGTAATGTGGCACGTGGCAAGCTGTCTGCGGAAATTCATTCCACACGGAGAGATCCTCACGCACGTTTTCAATGATGTCCGAAAGTTTGCAGCAAAAGGCATCCGTCCACAGAAATGACTACTCCTAGCACCGTGATATTCTTCAAGAAAGCTGTGTCGACTCAAGCCTGATTGTGTTCTTACTGTCGGACCGCAATTCGGCCCCCAGGTCATAGGGCTCCCCTAAAAGTTCTCACCGCGACCATGAAGGTCATCCTTATTGAAGATCGGCGAATGGCCTTCCGGAAGTTTCCGTCACAACGTGACGTTGCACGTCACCGTCGGGAGCAAACCTGGTCCAGAGACTGTCAATAATCTCCGGAAAGGCAGAAGCCCGATCTGGAGACCCACGCGTTCAGACTTGGCATCGCCGGGTGATTCGGGACGTGGACGCGTTCGCAGAAGATTCCGCGTCAAGCTCGCGAGGGTGTTCGCCTGAAGAGTTGAATATCACGAAAATTATCGAATAGGACGTATCCTACTCCATCCTATTTCGTTTAGAACCCTTCAACTCGACTTTACGGCTTCTGCGCTCGGGCAGCGAGAATGTTCATTCCTCATGAACTTGATCCATAGAACAGGCAATTGTAATTTTGGTGCGATGCGAAGCTCGTCGGTCTCGGTGGGAACACGAGGCTCGGCTCCTGTCCCTCCTACAGGATGATATGCTATAGAAAGTTGGTGCTCCGTTTATAATATTATAATCGCGTGCTCCTCGTAGACGGAATCACCCTATCCGGAGCCTGACGAGATGAGTTTGACGCAGCTCGACGAGTTCAGGGAAGAATGCGGATTTCTCACCGCTCGCCCGACGCGAGGCCGTAGCGAGGTATTCTCAGCGATCTCTCATGCAAATGCCAACCGCGTTCTGCATGCTCACTTATTCTGCGTCACTCAGAGCGACTGCCGACCGCTCTTCGGGATACTTTGAATATTCGCGGACAGCTTCGGATCGTTTTCTGATTGCGGCACGTGCTCGGCTTGTGGGGACGACATTGTTCCAGATACATCAGGCGGTGATGACCCGAGGGATTCTTCTTTGATCTCTCAGGAATCTTCCGCCGCGCAATGTGCTCCGGTCCTCCGTCATGTCATCGTGTTCGCTCTCAGTTGCCGTGATGTATTTGTTTGCGTGGCAAGTCTTATTAGAAGAAAGCTATACCGCAAGAAGAGATCCCGGCAGATGTTTTCGATGACGTCCGCGAGTTCGCGGCGAAACGTATCCCCCCGCAGGGACGACTTCTCGTAGCTCTGATGTCCGTGAACTTTTTTGAAAGAGTCGACGTTGAAGGGAGTTTGATTGTAGCGACACTACCTCATCCCAACGTCAGAGGCGTCGAAGCTATGAAACCCCATCAGGCACCCCTCTTCGTGGAAGTCCTCGCCGCAAATATGATGGTTATCGTAATTTCGCCGTCATTGGAGGCTGGCGATTGGCCCTTCGAAAACTTCCGACACCGTGTAATCCTGCACATCGTTGTGGGGAGGAAGCCCGTTGGGGAGACCTACAAAACTTTCAACACTCTTCGAGTGAGCAGAGACCTGACCCGGAGTTTCACGTGCGTGAAGACTTTCGATCACCTGGTGGTTTGGGACGTTGAGGCTTCCATGGAAAGCTGTGACCAAGCCTCGTCGAAGTGTTTGCCTGGGAAACTAAATCTCACTAAAGCGGTTGAAAGCGATAAGTATGTTTCTAACGTGGAACTCCACGGCGTCCTCATGTGCAATGATACCGTCATCGACATGCATTTCAGTCCTGCTAGGAATGCTCATCCCGATTCGGAAGGATTCGATCGTGTTATGGCACTGAGATATTCGACGGCAGGGTCCAACAGAGGTGCCTGTTACTCCTACATCGTCCGGCAGGAAGTCTCCGTCCAAGCTCTAATTGAGCCAGTCGAGCTGAGTGCGTGGATTTCGATTCTGATCAGTGTCATAGTCGTCTCGGTGACGATATCGAGGTTCAGCAGAACAAGCTCGATGAATACTGCGGTCAACATGACGATTTATTTCATTTATTCGACCGACATCAACCCTAATCTCTGGAGATACTCTCAGATGATCGTGACAGGATCCGCATTGGTGTTATGTTTTTTTTTTCACGCAGATCTACCTGAACTTTTTCACAGCCACATTCCTTAACCCGCACACGCCGGACGCATGCAAGTACTGGTTGGATTGTAGCAGTCTCCTATACTGCTACTACGACTATAACCTCATCCAAGGTCTAGGCGACCGTCAATGCTTCTGCAACCTCGATAGCGTTCAGATCGCTCTCAGTGGACGACCCTTGTTTCGCAAGACTCGCGTCTGGGGCCGGAATGGTCTTATAGATCAATACCACTTTTGGTGCATGGAAGAAGATCTGGAACTCTCCAA
>NW_003804511.1:572966-574023 GCF_000255335.2 Galendromus occidentalis
AGTACCGGTTTGCACGTCACCGGACATCTACACGGTTTCTCTCGTTTTTTTTGGCTCGGGGAAATCTTCAAAGTTCTCACACGCTGGCTTCCGACCATGTCCCGGTTCCTGGTCTATCACTATCAATGAATTCCGGACTTTTCTAACTTGGTGAACATTCCTCGGCCGCTATGCGAGTTTTGGTAATTGTTCAACAATCGAACGAAATGTTTCTTCCAGAATTTTTTCTACCTTGGTCACATTTCTGCGATAAGTACCTACTTGGACATATGGACCGAATCCTGGGGCATTCCCGAGACACATCAGCTCAATTCCAATCTTCGACTGACTTCGGGGGAACGAAAAGCACTTTTGGGGCATTCATCCGGAGGATCCTGCGGACTCCTCGATGAGACTCTGTATCGAACTCCATCGGAACGGAACCCCCATGCTTCGAATGAAAATCGAGCCCGATCATGGTGAAGCAACAAGATATTATCACTAACCAAATGGAGCAATCGAATAAAATATAAATACTGTTGGAGGTGCAATATCCAGAGAAATGTCAGTGCTTCGTGGCTCTAGCCTCGATCTCATGCTGTATTTGAGCCCCGAGCGTCGTGAACTTGATGAGAACACGGTGGATCGACATCGATTTGCAAGAGGGCTGATGGAGAGCTTTCCCGTGACTCCCTTGTGATACAGAGATTGCGAGGAGATAACGGTGGTCCGAGGACGCCCACAAGAAGTCACCCATGCAGCATCGATCCGGACGCGTCTGCGTTCCAGCAGCGAGCTATTATCGAGCTTATTGAAGCTTTTATCCGACGTTCATTCGACCCGCAGTGCCTTTCCATCACGACGAGCCAACGTCCCCCAAGTCTCTTCACTCTGAGCGGTCTTTACAACGACATCCCATCATAAGGAAGATTGAGCTCATTCACCGCGAATCCACGCATATCGGCGCCGAGGATCGGTACTCCATAATCTACGGGTGACTTCGTTTGTTGAGCGCAATCCCGATTATTAAATGGTGACTTCGATTATTTGCTTAGCGCCGGCGCCGTTAGATTCGGTC
>NW_003804512.1:0-1219 GCF_000255335.2 Galendromus occidentalis
GGAGTTTCACCGTATACTTTGTGAAAAACTACAGAAGGTCATCGGGGAGTCTACGGAAGACGACGTGGTGAGTTTCCCCCAGATTAATTTGCCCCTTGGAATAATTCGAATCCGATCTCGAATCAGTTGAAAATTCGCTTCGGGCTTTCCCCGACACCGCAAGTTAGTCACCACCAGTTCGCATGGTCATGCGTGATCGATCGGGTCGGATTGCTCTCTGATCTGACCGAGAGGCACTGCTCACCCTTCCAGCACAACCAAGCAATCCTGGACAACCACGTCCAGCGGGTATTCAAAACACCACCGGTTCAGACCCCGCGCGCCCCGTCTGCACCCCTTGAGAGACAAGTTTTTGCGAAAGCAGGTCACAAATCCCCGTATCACATGAGTTCTGGTCTGCTGCGAAACAACAACCGCCGCGACGAAATCGATACCTCGATGCACGCATGCTTCAACGGGGCTGGCTCCGGTGCTCCGATGGCTCCCCCGCGTGGTCGTAGTTACCCGGGCGTGGACTCCCGCTTCGGCGAGAGCGTCCTCAGTGCTCCCGCATACAACCATCACGAAAAGTGCGTCCTCGTTCGTCCCTCCAATGATCTCGCTCCTGTGTCGCTTCTCTCGATTTTCCTCTAAACGTTGAACTTTTTCAGTGTATGCGAATGGCTCAACCGAACGGGACACGAGCCGTCCACGTCTTCTAGAGGGAAAAACAAGGCCAGTGACTGCTCCGGGTCGAATAGATCCTCGAGATCAGGCCAAGACAGCAAGAAGTCAGTACTAAATATTCTAGAACGTCTTCGGCTTCCAAAATGTGGATAGTTCTCGGAGGTTTTTTTTCGGGAACGATGCGATTAATGCCCTCTTGGGTTCGCAGGAAAAGACAGACTTCGAACAAAGACGCCGAAGTCGTTGTCGGTTATCATTACGAAGGTGATGCACATCCATTCGTAATACGGTTGCAGCAGGGACCAAGGACTTCAAAGCACATCTGACGCGGAAGGGCGTTTTCAGGTGAGATTATTGTCGACTTTCGTCGAATTGTCTCTCTTGAGCTCGATGTGTAGCTCAGCCTCCCGAAAGAAGAGAGTAGAATCGAATCAGGCTCTTTTGGAACATATCGCTTGCGGTCTCAAGGACTTTCAAAGCACCATCGTGACGTCGGGAAGGGCGTTTTCAGGTGAGAGTTATTAGTCGACTTTCGTCGAATTGTCTCTCTTGA
>NW_003804513.1:0-10908 GCF_000255335.2 Galendromus occidentalis
ACAAAGTGACATGCCCAGAAGTCGTCGACACTCTCGCGACGCTCATGGAGCAAATCATCTCTGTCAGCGATCTACCGCAGTTTAACCCAGAAAACCCGAAGAAATGGTTGAGGCGTCTAGAGATGGATGCCGCAGTCAATCAATGGACGGAACAGAAAGTCATACGCCTCGCCTATCGGACCATGGACGACGACACCAAGGCTTGGTTCGTACACACCGGTCCATACGAGAACTGGGAAAAGTTCAAGGAGGCACTCTACGGACAATTCCCGAAAGGGAAAAAGAAATCTCCGTCTGAATACTACAACCGGAAAAGATTCCCCAACGAGTCATTCACGGGTTTCATCCGGAAGAAACAGTCGTTGCTGCGGGAATTAGAGATACCCTTCGATTTCTCAAACTTCCTAGATGAGATAGAGAACTCATGTAATTCGGTGAACTTCAGGAACTTCATTGTCTCCGCCAACCCCGAAGATTTCGAGGCACTGATGGAGGTGGCCGTCAAGTACAAAGACCAACAGTCGAAGATAGAGACACCGATAAGCCAAAGACAGGAGCCGTCAGGAAAGACTAAGCCGCCAATTAGGACACCAGAAAAAGCATCGAAAGTTTGCTTCAAGTGTGGGAAGAGTGGACATTTCCGAGCAGAATGCAGTCAGTACGGTCGTAAGCTCCAAGTACAATGCATCGGGAATGATTCTGCAAACCCCTTCGAAATGCGAGTCAACATCCAGGGAGGACTCAGGACGGCCACGCTAGACACGGGCGCCGATGTCAACGCGATATCACCGACCATTCTCAACCTGGACGACCCGAACCTCGATATTTTGAAGCCAACAGAGAAGCCTTACGTGACAGATGCTCAGAGAAAACCCATGCACGTCATCGGTGCCGTCGAATTGGAAGTCGACGGGTCACGGGAACCATTTTTCATCATCAAGAATTTATCGAAGGAAGTCATCCTGGGTAAACCCTTCCTCACCAAATCATTCGATCTCGTCAATAAAGTTCAGGATTCCCAAGCTTATTCGCGGCCGAGTTCTGCTTGTAAAGCTAAGAGCGGGACGGTGATACCCCCACAGGCAGCGATGTTCGTGAAGGCTCTAACGGAGAAGCCGAAAAGTACCCTGCAACTGGACGGTACATTACACTGTGCTCCCGGCAGCCAGTTCATAACACCGTATAGCATAGTGAGATCGAACAAGGGGGGTGACTGTGAAATCCTGGTGGTGAATTTGGAAAATACACCCATATACCTCAAAGAAGGAACATCACTTGGGCAAGCCCATGAGCCAATGGAGATAACGAAATCGGCTGAGAAGAGAGTAGATTCCAGTTGGACGAAGAATGAAGTACGACTAGGAAAAGACTTGACGAGAAGTCAAGAAGATCGCCTGATCCGTATGTTCAACGAAGAATTCGCGAATCTGTTCGGTCAGCCCGACAACTTGTCCTGTACCGGCCTTGTACAACATACCATTCCGACAGGAGACACGCCACCGATCGCGTTTCCAGCGAGACGCGTAGCCCCTGTCCAGCGGCAGACAATCACCAAAGAAGTTGACGGAATGTTGAGTTCTGGAATCATAGAACCCTCCTCGAGTCCCTGGGCGGCACCGGTAGTTTTGGTGAAGAAGAAAGATGGTTCTATACGGTTCTGTGTGGATTATCGGAAGTTGAATACAGTCACTAAGAGGGACGTTTACCCACTCCCGCGGATAGAGGATGCGCTTGATGCCCTCTCCGGTAATAGCTACTTCAGTACATTGGACCTCATAAGCGGTTATTGGCAAGTTGAGATGGCGCCAGATCACAAAGAGAAGACCGCCTTCTGTACCCCCGACGGGTTGTTCCAGTTCAAGCGGATGCCCTTCGGGTTGGCAAACGCTCCGGCCACTTCCCAGCGGTTAATGGACCGAGTCATCGGACCGCTAAAGTACCGAATGGCCCTCGTCTACCTCGATGACATAATTATCTATTCGAAGGATTTTGGAACGCATCTCACGGACCTCAGGGAAGTGTTGAAGAGGATTCAAACAGCGGGGCTGAAGTTGAAAGCAAAAAAGTGCCTGTTCGCCACGAAAGAAGTCACGTATCTAGGCCATAAAGTCACTCCCCATGGTATAGCTCCTGACCCCGAGAAGGTTGCCGCGGTGAAAGGGATCCTTCCACCGACTAACCTTAAGGAGCTGAGGAGCTTCTTGGGACTGGCGTCCTATTATAGGCGTTTTATCAAGAATTTCGCCGCGATGGCCGCACCCTTGTACGAACTCTTGACGGACACAACCTTCGACTGGTCGAAAAAACACCAACAGGTGTTCGAAAACATTAAGGAGGTGATAACGAAAGAACCGGTCCTATGTCATTACCAGGATGGTCTCGAGACCAGATTACAAACAGACGCGAGTGGAACCGGCCTCGGAGCTGTACTCGTCCAGGTTCTTGAGGGCAAGGAAAGAGTAGTGGCCTATGCAAGTCGCCGCCTCACGAAAGCCGAAATGAAATGCCACTCGTCGGAAACGGAGTGTCTCGCTGTGGTTTGGGCGATACAGAAAATCCACTCTTACCTGTATGGCCGGCACTTCAAAGTTGTGGCCGATAGTATTTCATTGAAGTACCTAAAGAGTAAGGCGAACCTTTGCCCAAAACTCGTCCGGTGGGCAATGGCCATACAGGACTATGACTTCGAGGTCGTGCATCGGAGAGGGGTGGACAACGGAAATGCTGACGCCTTGTCAAGGCTCTCTGTCGCCACTCTCTGCGTCGAACGCGTCCGACGAGAACAGGGCCGTGACCCTGCCCTCCGTGATCTCCTACGAAGGCCGTCTGAAGGGTACACCGTTCAGGACCAACTCCTTCATCGCAAGGGTCGTCTCTGTATCCCCAATGTGTTGATGACTGACGCCATCAAACTTTGTCATGAGGACGACATGGCTGGACACCCAGGTATTTGGAAGACTCAGAGGCGCGTGAATGAACGTTTCGATATCGGCAAAGGGTTTCTCGCCAAGGTCCGCAGATTTGTTAAGGAGTGTGGCGTCTGCCAGAGGCAAAAACAGGGGACGGTAAAAATAGGGCTGTTGCAACCTGTCAAACCCCCGACCGCCCCTTCGAGAACGGTGGGTCTTGATTTCGCAGGGCCTTCCAACATCCCTGGAGAGCGGGCATGGTATGTCTTCGTAGTCATCGACTACTGTACTCGATATGTTCACTTGTATCAGACGAAACGAATCTCAGCCCGAATCGTGGTGCGTTCTCTGTCCACCTTAATGGGTACAGTGGGGAGAATCGGATCCGTAGTTACGGACAATGCGACGTGCTTCCGGAGTGACATATTTGGGGATTATCTCCGGACGTCGGGGATTTCGCACATGCGGACAGCCATTGGTCATCCCCAATGCAATGGATTGGTGGAACGGACGATCCGCACTGTGAAGGATCGCCTGGCAGCATTGGTCATGGAAGGACAGACGTCGGTACCCGATATACTCCCGAGAATCGCATTTTCCATTAATACTTCGCACAGTGAGTCAATGCACAAGACGCCGTTCGAGTTACTCTTCGGTTTCACGGCAATTCTGCCGGGAGAACCCCCGAGGCTCCCCCTGGCGCAAGCGGGTCTGGTGCAAGACTTGCGACGGGAGGCCCATCACTCGCTCGAGAAGGCTCAGAGGAGTATGAAGGAACGTTATGATAGGTCTCGGGCACCTCCTCCGACTTGGTCTGCCGGGGAAAGGATGCTGGTCAGATTGAAAAAGACCCGCCGCGGCTTGTCGAAGAAGTTGCACCCGACATTTGTGGGGCCTTGGACCGTGGTGAGGCAAGTCGCTCCGCAGAGTTATCAGCTCAGATGTATGATTGTGATGACTACGGATGGTAATGTTTCTCTCGATCAGCGATTCCGAGTTCAATGAGTGAGCTGCCGGCTCCTTGAGATTGTAGGAAATGAAAACTTGTATTTTGGAGCATCTCCTCGCGGATTTCTCCTCCGGCGTGGCTCCCATGGAACGTCTTTCCGCGAAGTGGCAACGCAACGAATCCTTCAAGTGACGGTGGAAACGTTCGACGTTCCCCTTGGCTCTGGGATTGTACGCTCAGGTCCATACTCGTGAACAGGCCAACAAATCACCAAGATTCTTGAAGAGACGGCTCTCGAAGTGTCTTCCCTGGTCCGTTGTTATGGTATCCGGGACCCCGTAACGGGAGATCCATGTGGAGATGAGGGCAGTGGCGTAGCGGGCCGGATTGCCGCCCGGGGCGGTGATTCGAAATTTTCCGTTTCTTCGCCGTGCTCGACGAAAATACCGCCCCCATCAGATATTTTTTCCTCTAGAACACTCCGTTTTTTTGGATGCAAAACCCCGAAATGCCGCCCTGAGAGCTCCATAGGAAGTGCCGCCCGGGGCGATCCGCCCCCCCCCGCCCCCGCCTTACTGCGCTACTGGATGAGGGCCGTAGCCACCGTGGTCGTCTCCATGTTTGGGAGCGGGCACGCCTCTGGCCAACGGGTGAAACGATCGATCGTTAAGAGGATGTACCGATTCCCATTCGAGCTAGAGAGGGGACCAACCAGGTCGATATGGATGTGCGAAAATCGGGCCTTTGGCTTCGGAATGATCTGAGGAGCGGTTTTAGTGTGTCTGGTGATTTTGGAGACGCCGCTCGCGCGGGAGACGGTGTGGGTTCGACCCTTGCTGCCGGGAAAATATGCAGGTACTCGGCCTTGATCCTCCTGGGTACATTTGCTCTATGGATCCGTCCTCGGAAGCAATGTGAATAACAGTACCCGGGACGTTGAGCCTTGGCTGTGTGGATCACCCCAAAAAAAATTTCTGGTGATTTTGGAGGCCTAACATGGAATGCATGTATCGCACCACTCATCAATGTCTCGAGCTATTGATGGCCAAAACCACAGCCTCCCGAGCAGCTTGCGCATCGGTCTATTGCCGAGATGACTCACATTATGGTACTGTTCGAATGCTTTCCGTCGGAGAGACGAGGGGACATAGAGACGTTGTCTTGATCCTGAGACATCGTAGACGAGTCGAATATTCGGTGATACATTCGACGCCTTGAGTGTGGTTGAAGTTTTTAGTTTCGATAACTCCGGGTCGTTCATCTGTGCTTCACAAATTTCCTCGATAGTCCACGGCGAGGGGGCTCGATGGATGATTGCATCGATTTGAATTTGTCGAGACAAGGTGTCGGCGACGACATTATCAATTCCCTTGAGATGCCGAATGTCGGAGGCGGGGTATTTCTTTTGCCTCTCGTCCAAGGCCTTGGAAAAGAATCCAAGGGGTGACCAGTCCCCGTCCTTGGTTCCTCGGCGCTGCAAGACTGCACTCACGGCCGTATCCGAAGCATCGACGGCCAGTAAAAGTTTTGCCTGCTGCTCCGGAAATGTCAGCATAGTGAAATTAGTAAGCGCAACTTTCGATTGATCGAATGCCTCTTGAGCTGCATCGGACCATTCCAACTTCTTCTTATTGGTGAGAGCGTAGAGCGGGAGCAGAATTCGCGCGATATCTTTGATGAAGCGGCGGTAAAAATTCAGCATACCAAGAAAACGCTGTAGTTGCTTCACGGGGGTCGGACGAGGAAAGCTACAGATTGCCTCAACTGATCCGGTAAGGGGGATAATCCTTCAGCAGAAAGTTGATGGCCGAGGAATTTGAGGACTGGGACAGCGAACTTGCATTTGCCAACGTTCGTGACGAGGCCGTTCTCCTTGAGACGTGCGAAAAGTCGCTTGAGATGTGTCAGATGCTGTGTCAGGAGGACTGCGCTGCACTGCGGAGTCCGAAAGGCATTTTGAGGAATTCGAAGAGTCCGAACGGAGTACGGATGGCTGTCTTGTGGACGTCTTTTGCAGCCATTGGGATCTGGTGAAACTTTTTCACCAAGTCCTCAGAGCTAAAAACCCGGCAACCTTGGAGACTGAAGGCAAAATTCTCGAGGTGTGGAACCGGGTATCTGTCGGGAACCGTAATCGCGTTGAGAGCTCTGAAGTAGCCGACCGGTCGCCACGTCCCATCAGACTTATGTTAGGGACCATGTGGAGCGGTGAGGCGAATGCGCTGCTAGACTTGCGAACGATTCCATCTCGTTCCATTTGGTCGAAGTGAGCTTTGGCGATAGAGAGCTTGAACGGAGGTCGGGTGCTAGGTTGAAGTGGGAGAGCAGATCTGCTCCGATGATTGGTTGTCGAACGTCGGCGACGATGAAGGTGAACTCTAACGATTTGCCTAATCCGAAATCCTGGATGCAGGTTTTCTCACCGAACGTTCTGATAGGAGTATTGTTGGCGGCGTGGAGTGTGATATGATGCGACGGCGTGTCGCTGCTGTTATGAGATAAGCTTGACACGTCGCTGCCCGAATCAATTAGAAATTTGCGGCCGGTAAACGTGTCCGTAACGAAGAGTCGTTTAGACGGTTGGCCAGTGATAGAGCTGACCGGCGCTAGTTTTTTGGACTTGCATTGTATTTCGAGCATCCATCCACGCATCTTCTCCCACGATCACCGATCTTCGAGTGGGACCGACAAAGGAGCAGTGGTCCTCTGCTGTTCGGCCGACTATCCCGGTTCCTGTTGAAGACTGCGGTCACGGTTAAATCTGAGGTAGACGTAAGCGTATCAGGGTGAGTATCTATATCGAATTCCTTATCCGCGTCGACAGGCGTCCGAGCCCCTCTGTGGATCTCACACACTCGATACACAGGTGGGTTGGATGTGAACATTTGATCGGCGATTCTGACAATCGAATCCAGCGGAGTAGTTTCGGCAACCGGCAAGAGATTTTGTTGAATCGCAACCGGGAGTGCGCGCAGCCACCACAAGGTTTTCATATACTCGTTCATGGGGAACACGTGAGCGGCGACGGCCGAGTGGGAAATGGTTTCCAGCTCGTTCAAAATCTCCGATGGTCTCTTATGATTAACGTTTCTGAGCTCGCACAAGCGATCCAAACGTCCGAGTGTGGATGGCTGAGCGCTAGTGATGAGTTTTTAGCGTAGAACTACGCTTTAGCCCCCGGTAGGTGGACAAGATGGGGACAAGATGGGGTGCAAATCGTGAAAAATTGTCACAAACTTGATCGTCGAAATCCTCTAAAACAAGGCATTGCATGAGGAAAAATTTCATGGTCAAATATGTGTGACCACTTGTGAGGCATCGTCAGAAGGTTATCCTGAACTCGGAAATCCTTCCTTCAGGTTGAAATAGGCCAAAATGTAGGCTCCGATTCAAAATACTCAAAAACCACGCATCCTAGCACAAATATCATGATGGCAAGAAATGCTCAGCCTCGGCTGTTTGCATCGGCTAGACGATAGCGGCTCGATTCCGTCACTTATTTACGAAGAGAAAGGCGATCTCACTCTTTGGAATCCAATCGTGCCTTCAAAAACACAATTCGCTCCTGCAGGAACATGGCGAAGCATCCCCATTCTCTGATGGGTAAAACTATGTTTGCATGCGGGATCATGATTCTTTCTATGGTCAAGAATGAAAATTCAAGGATATGCGCGACGGGTCTAAATGGCGTCCCTCATTCATACGAAGTTATCTCATCATTCTATGGCGAAAACGATTTTCACTGTGAGCAGATACTACTTCATAGTATGGTAATTCTCTTATCCGATTGTGTCGCTTGATGTCACAACCTCAAGCGTACCAATTGCTATTCCAGATTTTCTCGGAAGATGTATTCCAATTATAAAATCGAAGTGAGAGGCCAGTGCAGTTGAGCTGACGTCGATGATTTGGAGAGCCTACTTCATCTCTGGGAGATAGGAGAGAGCAGAGCAGTCAGAAAAAGTCTTCTAATCTCATTCCGCGACTACGTCGACTGGAACTATGATGGCAGTGGTGAACCCCAAGCCTACCATTCATTCCATATGTACTTCAGTCTACGTACTCCAGTTCCGTCAACCTTCTGGTTGTTGCGTTTTGTGGAACAAAGATTCGGACCCGTGAGACATTTAGAGGAGGAAGCTGTTGAGAATAGGTATTCCCCTACTCAGGCTTGCATCCGTAGAAAGAGTGCCTCACGTAGAAGAGGCCTCACATTAGAAATACTCTCTCCCTATTTTCTGGTGAAGGTATATAAAAAGGTACTGATCACTTCAATAAATACTGGGCTCGCAGCATCCTTGCTGAAGTCATCTCCTGCGTGTTTTGTGCTACCAACTGAAGTCTGTGCAACGAGAAAGTCCCAACTATCTACACGTTATCAGCACGAAGTTGCTCTACGGCTGAGTAGAAGTCTAGAATCCTGAAGTCAAGTTAGTATTCAGTACAAACTCAAACATTTGAAGACCTAAACATTTAACAAGCGCAAAATGTCACAAGTCGACTCCGGGGCGGCTTACGCAGCGGACAAGATACCAGTTGAGCAACGAACCAGTTCAGAATCATCAGCGGATAGCGAAGGCTATAAACCTCCAACGTGCCCAGTCACGCTCGATGAGAACGGTTACAACTACAACAGTTGGAAATCTCTGGTTATTGTGTTTCTGACCAATGAGACCGATGTTTGGGATGTGATCAAAGGAAATCTGGTGCGTCCGGAAATAAAAGCCGGCACGAAACCAACTGATGAGGAAAGAAAACCATGGCAAGGTTCGATGTTGCAAATCAGAAGGGCAGGATGATCATGTTCAGATGCATCCACTCGACCCTCGTGTCAACATTGTTTCACAACGAAACTGACACAATAAAAGCAAAAACCATGTGGGATCGTATTCAGGATAAATACGCCAAACAGTCCGGCGTTCAAAAACAGGCAGTCATATCGAGGTTTTCATCCTTCAGATTCACTAGTGCCAAGTCCATTGACGATAACGTCAAAGATTATGAGATAATTCTGCAGAGACTCTCAGATGTGGGAGTGATTTTCCCAAACGAATTGAAATGCGCCAGACTGATTGATGCGCTGCCCTCTGAATGGAACTCCCTCAAAATGTCCTGGGCAACGAAAGAAGACTCGTACAAGATCTTGGAAAATCTAACCGAGCTGATTAAGTCAGAAGCTTATCGCTTGAACCTGCCGAAAACGAGAGGAGATGTAACCGCCCTATTTGCGAAAATGCATGTGGGTTCGCCCAGAGGCAGAGGCAGAGGCCGCGGTTACCGTCCGGGCCATCGTGGAAACGCAAACAGTCCCCGGAGATATCAAAGTCAAGGACAAGGATTCCAGAGCACAATCGAGTGCTATTCCTGCGGAAGAATGGGTCACACGAGCAAAGAGTGCTGGGCCCAAAGGAGTAATCAACCACACAAGAATTATCGAGGTGGTAACACTCGAAACTCTCAGACAAGAAGACCTCAGGCAAACATTGCAGAAGCAGCCGAGGCACTCATTGTAACGGCCGGCAATGAAGCGAAGGGATTCAAACCCCGATCTACCGGTGAAGTATTTGTCATGAATAGAGTCAGATACAGTGGAGACTCTGATCAGTTCATTGTGGATAGTGGCGCCACCCACCACGTTGTTAACAACAAACGCTGGTTCACCCAATTCTCCAAGAACTCCGACTTGTGCACAATTCAAGTGGGCAGCAACCACACCCTGCAGGTTCGGGGCTATGGTTCAATCTCACTTGTCGTCGGAAAGGGTAAAAACACTTGCTCGATGGAACTGGATCAAGTGCTCTTTGTTCCTAAAATGAGGAAAAACCTGCTATCAGTGAGCAAACTGACTGAGCAAGGTTATAGTGTACTGCTCAACAAAGAAAAGTAGTCTAATCCAAAGAGAGAATGTGGTTGTCCGAGGAATGAGAGAGAATGGACTTTAACACGCTCATGAGCGGAAAGCAAGCAAGAGCTGTTCCAGGCCAATGTCTCATGACGCTCACGTCAATGCAAGATGATGACGATGAAGACTTCCAGCTGATAAATGCGGAAGAGTTAAGCGAAAATGAATCTGAGGGCGATTTTCAGCAAATCGGAGCTGATGAAGAAAGAATGGAAAACAATGAGTCAGAGTACCCAGAAAATGAAAGCGCGGCGACGAGCGCCCGAGATTCTGAGCTTCAGCTTGATCTTGGCTCGGACGATGAATCAGCTGCCGAACCGTCCGATGCTGTCAGGGAAGCTCGAAATGAGGAGGACTTGAACCTCAACAAAGAAGTGCCAGTGAGTCTTAAAAGGGTACACGAGCTTTTTGCTCACATTAACAAAGCAGCACTGATTAAGCTTATGAAACTGGAGAACATTGAGTTCATTGACGACTTCGACCAGTGCGAGACGTGTATCATTGCAAAGCAAACCCGTAACTCATACAGATCACGTCCAGAATCCGGACAAGATCACGAGCTCGGTACCATCTACGGTGACCTCTGCTCGACTTCGATTAAATCGCTCGGAGGCTCGAAATACTTCTTGTTGCTCACAGACGGACTCTCTAGATATCGATCGGTCTTCATGTTGAAGACAAAGGATGAGACCGTGGCTAGCATCTGACGGTATATTTCATGGTTTGAGAACACTACAGGAAAGCCCGTTAGAAGACTGATGACGGATCAAGGAACGGAATTCACGAATCAGAGACTTAAAGAGATACTTGACCAGAAAGGAATTATGCAAACTTTTTCGAATACATATACCCCTCAACAGAATGGAATCTCTGAAAGAGGCAACAGAACTTTGCTGAATCTCACCAGAGCAATTCTATTCGGATCAAAACTTCCCAAGTATCTCTGGGCCGAAACCCTCAATTACGCAACCGATATGCTTAACACAGTAATCATAAACAAGGACTTGAACATGTCAGCGTTTGAGATCGTGCATAAAAGGAAGCCATACTTTGGGAAGATGCACCCGTTTGGATCCAAATGCTATGTATATTCCCAGAGACGCTCCAAACGCAAGTTGGACCCTAGAAGTGAACGGGGACACTTGGTG
>NW_003804513.1:10928-13847 GCF_000255335.2 Galendromus occidentalis
AAATCTGGATGAACTCGAACTCACGGAGCGGAGGCAGACCGGAGATTTCTATGCCTGATGGCAATGTCGCTCCCGGCTGAAGGGGAATGAAATAGGCAATCCCGTTGAGGCTCGATGGGTACAAACTGTGGAGAGTTTGCTCTATGCTTGTTGGTGTTCTGGTAAGAACCTTCCAGAGCGCAAGCTGAGACTTCTTCCCGTGGCTCTTCAGGAGAAGGTCGCGCTGCACTCTCTGAAGTCGAGAAAGCCGTGCAGTGTAGTAGGAATCCAGCCACCTGCTCGCTGGTTTCGTAGCTGTCACCACACGCTGGATCACGGTCTTGTCGATAAGAGACTGTAGGTTCGAAAATCCGCGTGTTGGCCTCGTCCACTACGGAGGTAGTATTGGTGACCGCTGCTGGAGGACTTACTTTTCGACTGCTTCCGTTTGGGCGGCATGCCATCCCGAAGTGATATCATTCACAAAGCTGGGAAACGTTTTATAGGAAAACGTACTCTGCGGCAGCACGATCGCCTGTCAGCATCGGCGGCCGCTCCAATACCGAGTCGGAAAAGAAAAATAGACGCACCGAAATTCGATCTGACTCGAGCTCGGAAACAACACTGCGACACTTCAAGCTAAAACATCCACGAAACAGGAACCAAGGGATGTTGTTTCGGAGCAGCGGAGATTCGGCCGACGCGGAATCAAGAGCATAGAAAAATAAAGGAATCAGTGGAAAAACTCGAAAAGCGAAGCTCAAAGTACAAAGCTAGAAGAAATCTGAGGAACGCACTAATTTGGACCGTCGCGCACTCGCGTCAATCGACAAGTTAGTGTAACAAAAAAAATTGATGGATAATGACTGGAGAAAGAGCAAAGCTGAGTAAGGTGAATGGAGGGGTGTGTTGAGAATAGGTATTCCCCTACTCAGGCTTGCATCCGCAGAAAGAGTGCCTCACGTAGAAGAGGCCTCACATTAGAAATACTCTCTCCCTATTTTCTGGTGAAGGTATATATACAGGTACTGATCACTTCAATAAATACTGGGCTCGCAGCATCCTTGCTGAAGTCATCTCCTGCGTGTTTTGTGCTACCAACTGAAGTCTGTGCAACGAGAAAGTCCCAACTATCTACAGAAGCCGATTGGGAAAATCTCATGTCCGGAGACATCATACTTCGAGAAGCCAGCCTTAACGGAACAAGAGGAAACTTTTTGTTCCGGTGAAGAATGAATAAGTGCATTTTAAACCAATGCGGAACATTACGCTGTTTAGAACGAGCATTGTATGGTATTATTTCTCATTGATCCCGGGGCAAAGTATGGGTACCTGTCATTTCTCGATGCACAGCCAAGGCCAGATTTGCCTTTTTTTATGATGTCACTCCCTCTCACAAAATTTACGACAGTTACGGAACGGTTTTTCAGTATGGTTTGAGCGTTGTGCATCGTGCGTCGGCATTGTTTCAGCGAAGTCTGGCCCTAGCAGGAACGGTCGGATACGGAATTAGAGGTATGGGAAGCCACAGTCATGGATGGCCTCAGTGACAGGAAAGATTGGTCTGGAGGTGGATGAACGCGATTCGTCGCTCAGTGACGGGAAAGATTGGTCTGGAGGTGGATGAATGCGATTCGTCGGAGTCTCGTTCTTCAACGAATCTTGGTTGCTGCTGGGGCTCACTCAGTGGACGGGACTCAATTTAGTATCGCAAATCGCAGAGCGTCGGCGATGTCCCTAGAGAGCCGGATCCTAAAAGCAGAGTTCGGACATGAAATGCGAAACAAAAGTCGGATCCTAACAGCGGTGTCTTCATTGGTCTAAAAATGGTGTGGTCTGCCGCGAAACTTGGACTGACCATCGAAGAGCGTGTTCGATACGTCGAACAACGATTGGAATTGAGGATCATTCAATCGTTAGCCGCAACAGAAGCTGACATGGTCGTTGAGCTGATGATTGTCCAGAGACCGGACACCGAGGATTTTCCACCTGAGTAGCGGTTCATACAATACTTCGAATACAGCTCTTCAGGGTTTGTCCTGTAGCGTAGAAGAACGGATTCAAGGTGTCGGATTTGGCGACAGCAACATCTGTATGCGAGGAGTTTGTTTGCGATTTGGGAGAAGGGCTTCGATGACTCGGGAAATATCAGTTTTATTGTTCCAAATCACTCTCCAAGTCGGGGAGTTGTGCTTCATGCACTTCGAGACTCGCGTCCAAGGCTATAGGATTGGCTATCAGATTCAAACCGGTACACAGAAAGCACGTCTTGCATTTTGGGAACTTTTTCCAGATTACTTTCCGGTCCGCGTCTGTCCAGAGCTCGTTGTCGAGCCTCATCATGTTCACCGCAACGAGGATCATCTTACGGCCTCTGGCAAGGTTCTTCTTTAGCGATATGCGATTCGGTTTGGCTCGTCTGAAAAACGAGAGCGGTGACATCAACGATGTAACTGTGCTCATGGCGAGGACAAATCTTACCAAAAGAAGACGTCGACCCATGAGGCAACAATACCAGCGACAGAATACGAACACGCGGAAAATGCAGTCTTACTCCCGCACCACGGAGTTACGCTGTTGGACATGTAATGGAGTAGGACATTCCTCAAGGTTCTGTACTAAGAAAAGTCCTCCGCGAAAAACCAAAGGTAAACCGGAGGCGCACGTGGCCAAAGTCTTCCTCACAAATGGAGACTCAACTGAAGAAAAGGGAAGTGCAAAAACCACACAGGTGCAATTTGTTGTCGACTCCGGCAGCTCTCATCACGTGCTTACGACCAGAGTTTCTTCACCAAACTGAACTCCACCAGGCGCGTCCGTAGAGGGGGGGCTAGGGGGCTATAGCCCCCTCCCAGATTGAGAGTTCGTAATGCTAAGACATAGGAGCGGGTCGCCATGTTGGAAATCAGCCCCATGCGAGGACCCGATCTAGCCCCCCCC
>NW_003804513.1:13867-17473 GCF_000255335.2 Galendromus occidentalis
GGGAGGCGAGCGCTCTCGAAGAGCCTGCTCGCGATACGGACGACGAGCTTCAGCGTCCATGTCTGGCCAGATGAGTCCAGCAACATCGATGGCTTGTTGAAAACGAAGCCGATCCCTACGCTGAACCATGAGTGCATATTGAATGAAGCCATTCCTGGATCGCCGTTTCCGATGACCAACAACCTGAGCCGACGGTTGAACAACCTCATCTCGAATCACGATCGGACAAGTAGCAGCACCAGCGTTTTGATCTTCATTCAACGCCTCTGTTTCAAGCTCGTTCCTGGGAGAAAGATCCCAAGTGTCACAGCTTCCAGAGGGAGACAGAGACTGTTCAGACATGGTTCTTCCTCAACAAAGGAAACCGGATACCCACTAGAGAAAAACTGACCGTATATACATATACATATGTAACAGGGGTGCTATGATCGATTTTTGGACACTTCGTCAAAACTTTCCGCAGTAAGGGAGAAAATGTTAGGAAATTGCCTTTCTTCTGTGAACAAAGGCGTTTCCATTACTGTCTCAAAAAGTTTTCAGAAGTCAGTATTTATGACACTTCAGTATACGAGCCAAAAACTCTGATCGATTGTCACAGAAAAAGGCTGATCACCTTTTTCTGGGGAACTCCCCTCTTTTTTCACTGTACTGGACTATGGAGTCCAGACGGTATATAAGCAGCATTCAAATAAACGTCAAACACAGATTCTTCTGTCACACGCATCCCTTGCGTCCTCATTCCTGAGTATCTTCCCTGCCAGCCCTCGACCCTCGGAGATCATCAGAACGTTGTGCCGAAACAAACTCTAAACTGCAAACAGTGGACTCCTGCCGACTGAGTACCCTTCTCAGTGAGCCTATGCTCAGGATCCTCACGGATTCCTAACAGAAGCCTCTGTCGCTTCGCCCATCGTCACCGCCACGACCAGATCGGCGATGTCTTCGAACGTTATTTCGGTCATGTTCTGCAGAAGTTATGAGTTTCCAGCTTTCCAGCACGCATTCTAGTTTCCCGCTTATTCTAGAATCAAATGAACGGAAATTACCCGGTCATTGAAGCTTTTCAGCAGCGCGTGGATTCTAGATTTCCTCGGAGCCATATTCTTGAGTAGCCTTCGTTATCGTGGAGTTTTAGATGCAGCTTGTTGAACTACGTTGTCTTGAATATTGTTCACAGAATAGGGGATCTTGGAACAATTGTCCTCAGTGATGCATTGTTCAGAACTTGTCCAAAGTTATGCGCGATCCTAGGACAACTGCTCCACACGTTGAGCCATGTTATTTCGGGCAGAGAGCTCCTACCAGCTCCTACCTACTCCGCCAGCTCTGGATCGACATTGGACATCTGTATTCTCCGTCTTGGCTCAGTGGCCTCCCGACGCGACAGCACGACATTGGATATCTTCTAGCCACGAAGCCATCAGAGGCAGAGGCTATGGTCGAGCTCCGACCGAAAGTATCAGTCTTCGTGATCGCTATTGTCCGCTCGGAGTATCGTCCGGCCGAGCTGATCCGTCTGAGCTCGCTGGAAGGTCTGAGAATGCGCGGCCTCCCAGTCGTCGATGCAGCGATTATGCGGCGGGCCGGAGTGCCAATTTCTGGGAGCCGGCATCCGGCCCAAGACGGAAAAGAAGAGCGAATGCCTCCCACTCGTCCTCGTCCAAGAAAAGCCGGGTCTCCGCCAGCTCTGCCGGCCATGAAGCCGAGGAAGAGGCGAGAGTGTCCCAGGAGGAGTCGACCGATGGTGCCTCCGATAACGACAGGTCATGAATGTTGCCCAGGGGCGTCGGGAATCAAAAGGAGTAAAAATCGTTTCACGTATCCCGGTGAAATTTCTGAGTTAATCGTCCCGGAATCTTCGCTCTTCGGATTATCCATTCCGAGGATACCTTTTTTTCAGGATGAATGTCACGAGGGTGTATCTTCTAGGATAATTGTCCTAGGTATGGACAGTTCTGGAATAATGCTCCAAATGACAGAATACGGTACTCGACGGGGGGAACAAGCTAGAAATGTGCTCCGGGGTGTTTCCCTCTTCTGCATAATTATCCTGATATGTCCTAATTGGAAAAAGACGTCCTCAAAATATTCATTCTGAAACGATTTGTTTCCGTGAGTGATCTTCCGAACAACTACATATCCAAAAACGATGCTCCTCAGAACAAATTGCGGCGGAAACTTCGCTGGCAGCGGCAATGGGAGAGAGATATGATCCGGAGAATATCTCCTTTGTGTGGGAAACCGAGTTCCTCAGGGATAGAACCGTATATAGGGGGAAGGCCGAACTTCCGGACGAGGAAATGGAGAAATTTTTTCGGGAAACCATATCGAGGAAACCGGACGGACGTTATGTGATACATTTGCCATTCAAGCCGAACGAGGAATCGCGGGCGAGAAAAAATCCAGCATTGCTGGGAGCCGTTGATACCGATTTCCAGGATCTTCTGAAATCTGAGTGCATACGGGATCTTCGGTGGCAGGTTTTCGAGACAACTTTGCAGAAAATAGCATGCTCGGAATACTCATTCCAGGATGAGCAGTTTCCGAGACAGTCTTTCGGAAAATATCCCTCTCTGAAACTTTAATTCCAAGATTGGTATCTATATATATAAAAACGTATGTCTGTCTGTCTGTTTGTCTGTCTGTTTGTCTGTTTGTCTGTCTGGTGTCACCTATAGACTCGAAAACGGCTGAACCGATCGTCGTGAAAATTTAGGAGCGTGTTCTGGGCGATCCAGCGGTGGTTATAGGCGGGTCAGTTCTCCGATGCGATGAGTCCTTCTACCTTAAAAAAATTATTTGAGTGCTCCACCCACGAAAATCCGAAAACTCGGAAAAAAATTGAAAAATCGCAAATTCGCTAAATTCACAAACGCCTGAACCGATCGCCGCAGAAACTCAGGGGTGGGTTCCCGGGAGCCTCAGGAAGGTCATCTGAGCGTCGTTATCATGTGCTGGGTCCTCCCACCATGAGAAAATTATTTGAGTTGTCCTCTCACCGAGAATCAAAGATTTCATCAAGGGAAAGACGGGAATTTGTAGGACTTTCAACGGCTGGACCACTATGAGGGCGCGGATTCTCGGGAGCTCCTAAGAAGGCTATCGGGGGTTGCCCTTATCATTGGCCTCTGTCTTTCTACTTTCTACTAATGAATCTCGCAGAAAATTGCTGCAGCCGTGAAGGGTATGGATTTTTTGAAGAACATCTATATATATAAAAACGTATGTCTGTTTGTCTGTCTGTCTGGTGTCACCTATAGACTCGAAAACGGCTGGACCGATCGTCGTGAAAAAGCGTGTTCTGGGCGATCCAGCGGTGGTTATAGGGGGGTCAGTTCTCCGATGCGATGAGTCGTTCTACCTTAAAAAGATTATTTGAGTGCTCCACCCACGAAAATCCGAAAACTCGGAGAAAAATTGAAAAATCCGAAATTCGCGAAATTCAAAAACGCCTGAACCGATCGCCGTGAAAATTCAGGGGTGGGTTCTCGGGAGTTGTAGAAAAGCGATGAGGGGGTCGTCGTGCCCGTATGATGAGGATGAGCTCTTTTTCCCTTGGAAATTGAGTACCGGGTCCCTCACCGGAAATCGTTCGGCGGGAGTTTC